>NC_132986.1:9645030-9722530 GCF_047496725.1 Anoplolepis gracilipes | reverse complement strand
TTTCGGTGATTTAATTTGTAAAAAGATTAGTAGTAAGTGCAAGGAATAAAAAAAGCAAAAAACCTTGGAAGAAGACAGGATATCGTTTATAGAAACCAGATTAGAGCCTTGGTATGCCTGCAAAAGGTGTTGGGTTGTGGCGCTCTGCTGCGACATAGACGCCACCGCCGCCGCTGCCGGAGAATTCCTTTCTCTTTCAGGCGCGGTGAGTAATCTTGCTAAAGTAGGTGAAAAAGTGGTAGATCTTGGTGATTGCGCTTTCGTTAAAATTCCATGAAGCAACGAACCAGTCGGTTGAGATGTTGTATTCTGAGTAGCGGATGAGGATACCGCTACAGGGTGAAGCGTCACATCCGGATAATTCTGCGGTACCTTAGTTGCAGTGCCTTCACCTAATAAACACGATATTAAAATGTGATTGTAAATCATTAATTACCGGCAAATCGACAAATCTTTGCGAATTAAATACATCTCGCAATTTATGAAATAAACTCATTGTCAGTTGAATTGAAAATTCGAGAAAACGGACCTTGTTGGCTCATCTTGGCAAATTGCACTAGTATGTCTTTGTAATTCATAGAATCGTTCGTGCTCGGGTTGCTTTTGCACGATTCCGTGCTAGACGGTCTCGAATCGGTATTGTGTCCCGTTTCGACCAAAGCGCCGCCAGCTCCAAGCCCGACATTCACCGAATTCCTCATCCTTCGTCCTCTGTATAATTAGAAATATTAATATTTTAGAAGATTTGTCTCAACCAGAGAGATGATGATAATTTAACTTTAACAAATTATATTTTATACCAATCCAATATACATACATTTTATTCTTCAAATGTTTAGAGAAATTCTATAGAACCCGATTGTATATAGATTTGACGTTATAGAAAAAGTCTCTCTCTCTCTCTCTCTCTCTCTCTAAAGTCTCTTGTTTATTCAATTGTAATTAATTACCTCCTTGGTACGGTTTCTGGATGCTTGAGCCTGTGATCAGCGATAATAGATCTGACATCCACTATCGCACCTTGACGACCTTCTCCGATCTGCCGACTTTCTGGGCTAGACGCTTGGTTGCGTTTATGATTACTTTCCCCATTGGTTTTCGGGGGAATTATCCGTTGCTGCGGACTAACCTTCGCAGCCTTCTCTCTTTTCAATGAGTCCGAAGATCTTTCTCCGGTTAAATCCTCCTTAGACTCGAACGATTTTTCTCTCGATACGATCGAATTGTCGCTATTATCCCATTCGGCGGATTCCAAAGATGATGTAGCAAGCGGCAAGGGATCCGCTAGCTGGCCGTCGTTTTCCATGTAAGCTGTCATCTGTATCTTTCTTTCGAGTCTCGCATATGCCTCCTCCTTTAGCTTCCTCTTTCTCAAAATCTCATTCCATTCCATTTCTTTGGCATGCGCTAGATTTTCGAGAGCCTGCATGTAGAGATCAGTAGAAACCGTTATAAATGTTAAAAAAAAAAAAAAAAAAAAAAAAAAAAACACGAAAAAGGAAGAAAGTAAAACTACTAGGCTTCTACAAGTTTCGATAAGGAAACATAACTTCAAGAGACACTTACCACGATATCAGCTCGCAGCCGATCAGCCTTCACCATAAGTACGTCGACTGTCTCGTTGTCACTGCCGACAATTTGCGAGATGTATTCTTCTCGTTCGTCCTCGTTGCAAAATTTTTTCCTGGGATTCACAGATAGCTGTCCGTTGGTAGATTTCCGTTTCTTAGTCTCGACAGTCTCGGACGTAACTTTGGTGTGACGTTGCGTAACGTTGCTGCCGCTCGCAGCAACCACCTTCTGTCGAGATGTACCCCCGAGCAACTGCCTACTCTTCGTGTCTGGCGTCTCCGTCTCGGGCGATTCCGCCTTCCTCTTGGTGCGAACGCGACTCACAGTTGCCGTCGGCGCCGCGGCGGTCTCTTCCGGAAGAGCGGCGCCGTTCTGTTGACTCTGAGGTATTTCCGACGACGTTGACGACTTTGGCGTTTTGTTGTCGTTCTCCGCGGTGTCCACTTGCCTTCGCCTACCTTCGGTCGCACCCTCCATCGCGTGCATCCTGTTCAAACTGCAATCACAACGATACTTTTCATTAATAACAGAGCTTCATAAGATGGACTTGACGTTTTCATTTTGACATTTAAGTCAATCGTGTGACTATTCTTGCTTAAAAAAAAAAAAAAAAAAAAAAAAAAATTTAATCATAAATTTATTATAAATATTGAAAGATGTAAATATGTATAGAATAATCTGTGTATATATATATATATATATATATATATATATATATATATATATATATATTTATTTATTAAAATTTTTGAAAAATTAGTTCTATCTTCTAAGAAAATCAAATAATTAATATTTAGTCATCAAAAAATTGCTAGTTTTATAAATACGAAAATTTTTACTGCAAAAGATGCAGCAATTTATTAAAGCAAGTTAATTAAAATTTCCTATAGGCAATGATACTTGGTGCAGCAAATAATAAATGTTGTACAGTACAACATACATTATTTTTAAATTATTAGCACTTACACAACTCTGAATACATTAAATCGTAACTGTCTTGTAAGTGCATACTTTTAAATCAGATAAAATCCGTGTTTTTATCTCAATTCAGTCATCGATTAACTGTCGTGTTCATTAAAAGCGTCTTTTACGTACAGACAAAAAATTTGATAGAGAAATTCATGATAAAAAGATCGTTTTTAAGGAAACTTTTCCTAGGTATCATCGAGATTCAGCTAGCTTTATTTCATTCGAGAAAAACCACGCACAGCACGCGACGTGCGCATTTACAGAAGGTCGATCCTGCAAAACATCCGTTCGAGAGAAACGATGACATTGATAAACCGATAAGCACGGCTAGTGGAGAGTTTCAGTCGACCTTGCCTAGAAAATAGTCGTTCGCCGGGGATCCCAAGGACGCGGCGACGGACGTTGGTAAAACGGTCCACGCAGCATCGCGACGCGCTCATTAATTCGCATCGTGTCCACACGTATCACGGCGTAAATAAAATCTTCATATCACGACCCGATTAATGCTATAATTAGATGGCATCGCGCGATTTAATTGGTGTCTCGATTAAACGTGTATAAAGTTTAATGTTATGTTTGACGAAAAAAACGGCAATGAAAAAAAAAAAACGATTTTCAATTAATTCTGCCCATTACAAAATGACAGTCATTTTATTATAGTTTCATCCATTGCGTGGAATTTCCGGTATATGGGAAATTTAGTCTTGCTATTCTTGCTGTAATTTGATGACAAATTGAATTATGGGATTTTCTGGGAAATCCTTTCTCTTTCTTATTTCGCGTCTAATTGTAAGAGAGAAAACTGGTGAAACTGGTGAAAACTAATGACGGTCAGGTTACTTTTTCAGGAGACTTTTTCTCCTCAACCCGACATATTCATATGTTTATACACACAAAATGTATTCTTGCAGAACCTTTGTCTGCTAAAACAACATCAATTTTCTTTTTACAAAGCGCTCTGTTTCGAAGAGGATCATCGCTCCTCGCTAACTGATTTATCTGACAATCACTAAAATGTCTAGAAAGATCAAATTTATGAAATGTTTATAGATAATGCCTTTCGCTACTAGATCGACATTGTAAGACGTGTTGGCGTATTTAATGCGGCCACTCACGATGATCATTAGTCTGTACATCAGCCAAGTACATATTAACGGCTTAGCCTACTCTACTCTAGCAGTATGAAAAATTGATAATTTTTAGAAATTTTATTGCAGAATATTAGAAAGTGATCATTTTGGTGTTTTACATTTTTATTAATGTTTAAACAACAATTTTTTTTTTTTTTTTTTTTTTTTTTTTTTTTGTTAAATACGAGCTTTTGCAGGTAATGTGTTAAAAAATGTACGGCGTGACATGCTGCTGCTCGTGTAATTGTCTGAAATGAAAAAACTCAGTCTAGGTTTCATTCCGTATAGAATATTTTTGAAATATTGAACCTAATTTTATTCAATTTAGAAAAAAAAATTAAAAGAAAAATAACAAAGTAGTCATTTTGAAATTAAATATTTCAATTTTGTTGAAATTTTTTCATTTCTTGAAGATGAGAAAAATATGATTTCTTTAAATTTTTTAATTTGATTTAATATTCCGTACACGGTAAAAAAACATTTTGTATTTTTGTATTGTTGAAATTTTCTTGTGTAGAAATTTTTGTGTTAAATTTTTAACATATTCCTATGTTAATATAACATATTGTCGTTTTATTATTTTAATTTTTCTGCATTGAGTTAATATTCACAATTTCTAAAAGTTAAAACAACACAATTAACAAGTAAATCTTACACTAATTCACAATTTTGTGTTAATTTTTTTACACAATTTTTATTATTTGTGTTATTTGTTTACATATTTGCCTTCTGTTAAATTAACATTAAAATTAGAGTGGATAAATTGGGACACGAGAAATGTGTTAAATTTAACACAAAATTTTTTACCATGTAGGAATAAATATCTTACGGAATAAAATTAGACCGAGTTTTTCATTTCATTGTCAGACAATTACATGAGGAGCAGCATACCGTCATTTTTAATTACGCATTACATTATGCGTATGAAAAAAGAAGCGCATTGAAAAAAAGCTAAATATCCAAGATTTAACAATACTAACGTATTTTTAAACATTAATATGTAAACATGTGTAAAACACCAAAGATCAATTTCAAATATTCTTATGTCAAAGAAAAAAAAAAAATGCTAAAAATTATCAATTATTCATACTACTAGAATAAATTAATGTCCGATTGACCCCCACCAAGGTTATTTTGGATTAAACAATACTTGAATATATGTTTATCTTTATTTTTCTAAATAAACACAGACATATATTTAAGTCTCTTAAGGCGAAAAAAATAACGTTGACATAGTCAGGCCTAAGCCCTTAAGCGCGACAATTCTTGTGACGCGACGTTGATGTTATCGCGACAGGTCCCCTTGACATCGCGATGTCGCGTCGGTGCACTTTTCACGTAGTGTTGCATTCGATCCATCACGCATTCCGTCGTGGTGGATCACGCGAAAATGGACCTTAATCCGCGTGCGTCGCGTTTGATAGGAGACGTCGAGCGAGATGGCCAGAGAAGGAAGAGGAGAAGGTCGGGAGGAGGGATGGGATGATGCCAGTCGGTGGAGAAGGGGTGTGTTGAAAAGAGAGAGAGAGAGAGAGAGAGAGAGAGAGAGAGAGAGGGGAGAGAGAGAGAGAGAGAGAGAGAGAGAGAGAGAGAGAGAGAGAGAGAGAAAGCGTGAGAGAGAAAGGAAAAGATACGGAGCGGAGTTCGTTGCACCCGCTCGCGTTCACTGCGCTTTATAGACGCGGATATAGGTTTCGCGCGGTACCAATTCTGAAAAGGCGCGCGAGCGCGAGCGCGAATGCGAGCAACTCTTCCTTGCTCGCGAGAGCCTGAATCGCGTTGGGCAACGTCGTCTGTAACATTGATTAGATAGTAGCGTTCGTTTCCAGACCCTTCTTATCCCCTTATTTAACCATCTGTTGACATCTTGTTGGCTGTTGACTGATTGAATACCTATATATAAAATGAAAAGAAAACACATGTACGAATGAATAGAAAGAAGAGAGAACTGAAGACAAATTAAATATTAGTATCATCTAAAATAATTAAATCTTTCGATAGACAAATTTCAAGAAAGATAAGTCTGACAACTTTCACTGGGAATCATCATTAACGAAATGATGAAACGAGTAGAAACGTTACTATACTTCTAGTTTTTTGTTAAAAATGTCAGTGCAGAAATCGATTAGGCATCGAAAGAGATTATTTTATCGTAATTGTGCTTTCACTTTTCTTTCTTTTTTCACAGTAACAGGTTGCACTCGGCGCCTAAATTAATTCACGGATACGCATAATAAGGAAACGTTTATTCCGGTGGCGTATTAAAATGCTTCATAAAATATGTCGCGATAAATGCTTTATAAAATGTATAGGGAAGTTAAACAGACATGACAGTTAAAGTATAACAACACCGATATCTTTGTTGAAAACAAAAGGAAAGAGGGAAAGGAGAAGAAGAACAGATCAAGTATTTGACAATTGCAAAGAGGAATTTCGTATAATTTGGCGCCCGCATAATTTTATCGCCTCTCAAATTTTTCTAAATGAATAATTTCGCTTAAAGAGGTTTTTGAGACTCGTCGTTATACCGTGCTCGGAAAGGACTCGGAAAGGGCTCGGAAATACAATACGGAAGCCCTTCGAGTGTACCCGCAGAAACTTGATAATCACCTCAAGAACGTTTCTACCGATCTCTACGGTGGTGACTATAAAAATTCATCGTAATTTCGTAAGTGAATTAAATTGTCGTCGACATCAAGATGCATAAATATTAGAACAATTTTTTACACGGTTGCTTATCGTTTGCAAACCGCATAAAGGGGTTTTTCGTACGCAGATCAGTCTTCGAGGAAGGAAGGTGGTATTTATTATCGAGATGGATCCATTCATCACGAGACGCGATAATCAAGATATATCGATTCGTCGTGAATGATGACAGTAACTGACAAATATACACAACACGCACGCGCGAGATGTAACGTGCATACGAATAATTTTTGTCACGATCCCTTTTCATTTAAACAATACCTATTTTTTTTTTTTTTTTTTTTTCCGTCGCGCTCTATCTCTTACACCTAGTCATCGAGCGAGTTACTAGCTTTCCTTACAGTTTTTACGGTATAACGATAGCGAAAGCGAGGGGAGAAAGCGAGGCTGTCCGGTGGGCGGCACTCGCTTGAAATCCTGCGCAAGCACGTGAAACGGAAAAAAAATAAGTCGTTGCCGGTGAACGAACGGAAGAGATGCAATTCTCGACGATCGCATAGAGATTTTTACAATTTTGATTTAGATTTTTCGCACCGCGTCATCTTGAACGAGACGCGAAGATAGAGCTCTTCAGAGATCGACAGATTTAAAAAAAATTTATACATATTTATATATATATAAATATGTATAAATTTGCATTATTTTCTATTTTGCACTCGCTCACAGATTTGATGGATTAAAAATTTGATGGGAGAATACGCGCGATTGAGGAAGAAACGGAATGACGTTTTACAGCACTGTGCAATTTCTCCTCAAGATCCGCCAAGTCAACGACTCTCTAACACACGTGGGCATATAAATATATCGAGCGGTGCGCCGGCGCGGCGTATCGCGCCGGAACAGAGTGCATTAGAAAGCAGCTTCGATTTTTTAGAATCTGCAAACCAGACATTAATGTTTCAGTCGTTTCGCGATCTCGTTAGTTTCGTCAAACAGCTGTTTATTTATTTATTTATTTTTTGCAAATTAATTGACGGTAATTTTTATTTTTACCGAAACGCTTCGCGGGGGCGTTATTCTTGCGTCGCATAGTCTCGTGCACTATTATTATTAGATCGTTGCTAATGAAATTGCACTGGCGTCGCACGACGAGCGGAAGACAAGAGTTCGACAAGTATAAAGTTCATAACTTACGGCTGATAAACGGATCGAAGTCGTGCGTATATGTGCGGTCGCAATCGTGTTTACACTCCAAGATTGACGAATCCCATTATCGCGCGACCTTCACGAACGATGCAAATAAATGCAACAGTACCGGTACCAATTTTCCTTCGCGATCGCGAAGCACATCGATCCCCCTCCCCGTGTCTTCAACACTGCACAGAACACGAGAAAACGGAAAACGGAAAACGGAAAACGGCAAACGGAAAACGGAGGAACCCGACGTGCCGGACGAGCAGATGATATTCACGAGCAAGAGTGCGCGTTGCACTTGCACTTTTCACCGAACGTCGTCGTTTTTCACCCGGCGAAAAGGAATTTTTTTTTTTTTTTCCGTCGCGCTCTATCTCTTACATCTAGTCATCGAGCGAGTTACTAGCTTTCCTTACAGTTTTTACGGTATAACGATAGCGAAAGCGAAGGATTCCTTTCCTTCTCGCCCCCTACTCGCCGTCGTCCTCTAGCCACCTCCCACGCTATCCAGCGGATGCAGACTGATCGGGCCGATCGGTCAGCGGTCGCTTGGTCTCGCGAGACTCCCTCCAACGTGCTCGTTCTCTCGTCAGGTAGCGGACGAGGGAGGTCACGAAAGGTCGCGCCTTTACATGTCCCGTCGTTACACAACACTCGTCGATCGTCTCGATCAAGTATCAAGATCCCTTGAAAGAGGTAAGGATAAGGGGGAGTCGTGAGTATCCTCTTCTGAAAAGTCGACGAAAAAGGACGCGATGCCCGGCGGCGTTCCACTCGATCGACGTCCTCGCGGAGCGCTCGAGAGTGCCACTCTTTCTGTCTCCCTCCCGTCTTCTCGTAGCGACGACGAAGAGGAAGACGCGGGGGAACGTGCATCGACCACGACGCGGTATCGGGGTCGAGAGTTCCACGACCGAGCGCAACGGGCCACCTACCTACCTACCTACCTACCTACCTACCTACCTACCTACCTACCTACCTACCTACCTACCTACCTACCTACCTACCTACCTACCTACCTACCTACCTACCTACCTACCTACCTACCTACCTACCTACCTATACCTACCTACCTACCTACCTACCTAGCTACCTACCTACCTACCTACCTACCTAGCTACCTACCTACCTACCTACCTACCTCAACGACGACGACGACGACGACGACGACGACCCGCTCCCTCACTCTCTTCTTCTATTCGTGCCCGTTCATCTACTACGAGAGCCCGAGGCCCGAGAGCGATGTTCTCGCGCGTTCGCAATTGACCGGCGTACTGGTCGCGTCACGACCAAGTCGCCGAGCGTCGCCGCCGCCGTCGCCGTCTCCAAGTCGCGTTACTCTTCCCCCGGTGCTTGCGACTCTCGACGAGGGAGATCGTAGCCCTTCGCTCGGCCTAGCTTCTCGAGTTTCACAGGCTTGATTGGGTCCAGATCAAGCGAACACAAATGAAAAGTATTAGTGAAAAAATGCAAAGGAAAGAGAAAAGAGAGAGGGGGGGGAGAGAGAGAGGGGAGAGAGAGAGAGAGAGAGAGAGAGAGAGAGAGAGAGAACATTTTAGCAATCATTACAGTAGCTTTATAAAAGACTAATTTGAAAAAATAAAAAAAGAATGTATAATGCATACTTTTTCACGTTTGTGTTCACTTAATCGACTTTAGAGATAAATACAAAGGGACCAACTTGGACCCTTTACGAAATTTTATTCAAAGGGATTTAGATCTTTTTCCAGCTTAATCTTAGATTTAAAGCTTTCTTCAAGACTTTTTATTTTAGTGAAAATGTGGAAAATTGTTGTCTATCATTATTTCTAATTTTTTTAACAATACATAGCTTTAAGCTTCAAATTAGAGTCTTTAAAGTAAAATCTATTCTTATTAAAATTTTCTTTTCGAAATTTAGTTTTCGGAAAATCCATTATATTTCTTTATCACATCTCTTTCGAAAATTACAATCTCGGGGAAAAAAAAAGATTTAAAATTGAATTAAAAAAATGTAATTAAAAAACAAAAAGTTTAAAGATCGTTCTTTGCGTTTTAATATTTAGATTATGTTACAAGCTATAAAATAAGTCGGTATAAAGTTTAACTTTGTAATACTATAAATTCGGCGAGATTTTAAAAATTTCTTAAAAGCTGCGCACGCGCGCGCGCGCGCGAAAATATTCATGTTCTTAATCCATCGGAAATAAATGTTTTAAAAATTTCATACTGTTTTTTGGCATAATTAAGCAAAGAAGAAAAGAGCAGACTTTTATTTCATCAGAATACAAATAATATATATTTTTCTAAAAAAATATTCTGTGTATTCTCTAAATAATCTAAAATGTTCAAGATATTTTAATAAATTTTTCGAATAAATAATTGTATATTTATGTTGAGCTCTTTTGTTTTCTCTATTACCGATTAAAATGTCTTGAACATTTCAAAATTATTATATACGTAAAACAGCCTGTAAAAATATTTAGCATAAATTATAGCAAATGCACTAGCGAAAAAGGTGAATGAGGTAGATTAAATTTTGCTCCCAGTTAAAACAGAATTACGAGAGATATTACCGTAACGTAGTTGTTACGTTACGTGGCGATTATTATGGCGGAATTATGCGTGCTCGTGCGTGTCGACGGTTAGAGTTACGAGTTTGGTCGCGCCTTCTAGTAGCCGCGGAGATGTAGAAACAGAAGGTAAATTGTGTGCGGGGTATAACGCGAGGAAAAGCGAGAGACGGAGTCAGGGACGATAGAGCGATTCGCGAGCGCAAGAAACAGACAGACCTTCAGGCTTCAGGCAGCGACGGCCCTCGAAGAAGGTCGGCGTGTTAAACGATCAGGAATGCATATCCTCGCGAGGAGGCGCACGCGCGCGATAAAATATGCGCTTCGCCTTCGTTGCACAATCGGACAGCTATTAAGCGTGGACAGATGCGATGACGTATATCTCGGACCTTCGCGAATGCTTTCGGCTAAGAAAGAAAGGAAGAGATATGCATATAAAGAATGAAAGATTAAAAGATAACAATTTTCAATATTATATTAAATTTCTATCAAGTTTCGATGATTTCATTCAAACTCGAACTATCGTAGATAAAAGTTCCGAGACCCTCGTGAGTAGTCATCGTTCTTCCCAATGAATTCTATCGTGCTATCAAAAATATTCTTTTGTGTGCCTTTCTGTTATCTTGAAATTTTACGATACATTCGTATCTTGAATAGAAAAATTCTACACATGGTATATTATTTGGTTTTCATGGTATTTATTTGTTTCGTGATAGATACATTTTTTTTTATATATTTCTTTTCATTATTGTATTGATTATTCAGGATGTTTATTCAAGTGTTGTAAAAAATTCCCTTGAGTTTCCAAATATTTTAGTTAAAAATTCCAGTAAACAAAATATTAAAGATAAATAATGCAACTTTCTAAAATAAGTTTTTTTCTTGTATACATTTTCTAATGTTTCTCACTTATACGAAGGAAAAATACAGAACCCCTTAAATTTCAAGTACTAGATTTGTAAATGCTACTCGAAAAAATTAAACAATTTTCGTAAGATAAACATTTTTTTATTTTCAAAATTTTCATTTTTTTATCACTTAAAATGACAATAAAAAATATGTATTGCATATTCAATATTTTATTAAGACATTAAATATAAGTAAAAATATATATATTCATAATATTTTTAACATACCATTTACTTATTTTAACTACAATTTATAATATATGAAAGTAAAATTATCAAAGAAGGCATTTAAAAAAAATTCCTTGCGTTCAAATAAAATTCTTTGATTTTTCCAGCAATGTACGTCGATTTTTACAAAAAAAAAATCGCTGAAAATTATAAGTTATCCATGTTTCTTCAGAAAATAGACACCGCAATATGCAACTACAATATACGTTTTTTCGTCAAGGTTGTGGAAATTTAATGAGAGAGATCTTGCAGAAATTCAACACATATTTTCCTCTGTAAAAATAATGATTAAACTCTACCTCGTGGATTAAATGCGTAAACGTATGTTATATCTCATCTAAATAAATTTATCTAAAATGCAATCTGTTTTAAGTTTGTATATTCCTATTCGTTCCAAGAAATCAGTGGTGCATCCTGGCACTATGCCGTGCACAAAGTCGAAGGTTCAAGGTCGCCAGAAAAGTTCGGTGAAAGGAACACTTTTTTTTTCTTTTTTCTTTTTTTTTTTTTTTTTTTTTTTTTTTACCGAAACCTCGCTTGACTAGTTTACGACGAATCAATGTATATTAGATGCAGTTTGCATAAATTAAAATAATGAGCGTATAATAATTTTATAAAATATATTTTTTTAATCCCTATATATATATATATATATATTATAGATCGAAAATGATTAGAATCGGAAGATTAATTGTAAGATCTCAACAGACGAGTGTATTTTTCGCACCTACGTTATCTTGGCTCTCGTGCATCTGCCGCCTACCTTCGTCAACATTTATTCACAAGATTCAATTTCAAATGACAAGCGTATGTAATTGTACGATACATCGACGATACCTGCCGATGTTACATGTGTGCGAAAAGAAAAAAATTACATTACTCCTCTCCGACTCTATCGGACGCGACGGCGCGGAAAAGAAACCTCGGAGGGCGGTCGAAGTTGCTATTATTATTGACGTCGAATTGGTTACGAGAGAGCACGAGTCTCGCTCTCTTGCTCTCTCGTCGTTGTCATCGTCTCGACCTAATTCGCGGACTGAGGAGCGGTCGGTCTCGCACGCCCGAGGTGTCCCTGAGCGCCAAGGACGCGGTCTCTCGCGTTGGTGAACCGCTGGTTTCATAAGGTTACGCTAGGTTGCAGCGGGAGATCGAGGCTATCCGAGCAGGTAGACCTATGACACGTTATCCCGCGCGACCAAGGACCCGTCCTTGGTTTTAAATCCTATTTTTCTATTTCTCCCTCGACGACGTACATTCTCGACTCGACACTTGGCCAGAACTCTAATTCTAAAGAACCTCAGAATATTCTCACGAGAGAGCTTTAAGAGTTTGTCACCGCAAAAAGCAGAAATATAAAGCGCATTCACGTATTTACGTATATACGATAAATTAATTATTTTTATTATGTACAAATAGATTTTCAATTTTTTTTTATACTGAAATATACAATGAAAATTTTATAGAAATATAGAATTACGGATGATTACTTTAGAAATGAAGTGATCGGTATCCCTGATCGAGAAGAACTTTCAAAATCGTAAAAGATTGAATTCGATTAAGTATAGGCTCTATACACATTTTTATTTTTTTTTTTTTATTTATCCTTTCATGACAAGTTATTGTTCTTTCTTGGTATTCGCTCCGAACCATCTCGCAATTGTATTGATTAATTGATTAATGAAGAAAAATGTACAATTTTCATTGCAATTGCATATATATATATATATATATATATATATATATATATATATATATATGCAATTGCAGGAACCGATCCTGACATTGTTAGATAAATAAAATAGGAGTGCAAATACCGTTGCAGCAACACGTTGTCGCAATTCTCTGCGCATTATGTGGCTGTTCAACTTTGTGCCCGATCGATTGTCAGGTCGGTCGCGTCAAAGTCCATGGTACGACCGAGCAAACATAATAGCGGACTTCTCGAGGTCAAGCCAGTAGTACGATGAGCAACCCGCTGTGCGCTAATCCTGCTTAAGGTTTAAGAAGTCCAAAAGTCTAGAAAATCGAACACTGCTACTTTTTATTTAATATCGTTAAAAATATATGCATGTATATTTAATGATTAAAAACCAAGATAAAAAAATTATTAAAAGAGATATTAAAATTTTAAAACAATACGAGAGTAATATTTTTTGCTATTTTTATCTGTTTTATTATTAAAAATATATTAAAAAAAAAAAAAGTATTATTTATTATTATATATTATTCGTCTATTTTTTTAAATAAATATTTTATACGATATTATACAATTATTTTGTAGATTTGCTCTAGATTCCTATATAACTCCTTAATCGAACTATTTAAGATTAACTTAATTTAAAGTTAATTTGAAAAACGCGCAGTGTGTAAACTCATTTCTAGTAAACTTTCTTTATTTAAATATTTTATAATTATGATTAAAAATTGACAGTAAAATGTCAATTGCTAATGTCAATGGCATGTCCTTGTAATAAAAAAACGAAAACCGAGCATGAAAAACACTAGAGAACATTCAATAATTAAAAAAAAATACACTTTTCAAAATTTATTAAACATGGCAAAATTTGCCTCTATCGAAACCATAATGTCCAAACACAGGTAAATCGTGCGTGTAAGACTCATCCTTTGCTTTTTCTTTCCTCACGTTATATAGTCTTGTATTTTGTGTACTGACTCTGACAATGAGAAAAATGTTTTGTAAAAGAAACTTTGAACTAGGAAATATAATAATCAAAAGAATAATCAATAATCAATTCTTGGTATAAAATTCAGACGTAAAGTAATACACAAAATAAAATAAAATAATAAACAAAATAAAGTAATACACACTTGTTATAGGTACTCGAACTAAACCGTTGTTCGAAATTTTTCATATATATAAGAATATTTGAGTGATGTTAGAATTGGCATGCTGTACAGTATAGATCTTTTGATTCTCGTGATTAAACTGCCTTTACAAAACTATCTTTTAAAGCTTATTAAAGATGAGTCAACTTTCGATCGTTTTCTTGCAAGAATATGTCATCTAGTCTTTAATTTTTAATGCCTTGCACATTTTTAATGTTTGATTGTCTATTTAGATTAATGTTAGATTAATGTTAGATTGTCTATCAAAATAAAAATTTACTATTCGTTATATGTATTTTAGTAATAAATATACCTAAAAAAAACTTTTCTTTTTAATCCAGAGATTTATCGGTCCCTGTTAATATTTTTAGAAAATAGACACGTAAACTTCTCTCTTCAAACATATGTGTTTCGTATTGTGTCATCATCGATTGCTTTGTGCAACATGTATTTGCGTATGCACATGTCATTATTTTGGAATATGATTCGAGTGATAACATTTCTTCGATATCGATAACGAATATTCTTTTTGTGCATTCAATGGTACAATCTTCTTACGACTAGACCGTAAATAAATATTCACGAATTATATGGTAGCACGAGTCAATTGTGTTGTAATTTCAAAGTGCATATATTTTATAAGGTTGGATTAAAAAAATGTCAAGTTTAAGTAAAGCATTGTTTACTGCTCTTGTCACATTTCAGTGACCAAATACTACGTGAAATTTATTATAATTGTAACATAAGAAACTTTTTTTCCTTGCTTTTTGTTTTATGCTGCACGTGTATTGCAATTTTAGACGTTTCGTGTCATTAACTTTCTTATTCGACGAAACAAGAAGTATTCGCGTGCAAGAGTCAATGAGGAACATGGAATTTCTCCTTGGCGCGGATAGCGGCGAAACGACCTTGATATCGGCGGGACGCAACATAACCCCGCGCGCACGTGGCCGACTAACATACTTATTATCGGTAGGAGTCCTTTGAGTTGTCTTTCGCGAGGATATCAATGGCGAGTTTTCCGCGTGCATTTATGCTTAGCTTTCCACCATATACCATACATTTTTCATGTTCAATTGCATTTCATATCGTAATCATCGTCGCAACACCATGGCGAACTATGTAAAACTCGTAACAACATAATAAATGTATTAGCTTATATAATATTGTAATAAAATCTATAAAAATGATTGTATAGAAGTGTATATATCTACAGAATAACCTTTGAGTACATACGTGCAAAAATAAAAGAAATAATTTTATAGATGATTTTAGGGAGAAAAGTTTATATATATATATACTTTTGTCATAACGGTTTGTTAGTCCTAGTGTCATCAATAGCATATAAGTGATTATTAATCAGGACATATGTAGATACATGTAATTAGTAAATATAATATACAGGGTTTCTATAAAGTCTGTCCCCACCCCTATATTTCGGAAACGATTCAAAAAATTTCGAAAAATCGCGAAACACGTGTTTGATCATCTCGAGAGGCTATTCTTTTAAGGAGGCCGAAGAGGTTGCTCCCCTAAGAGGATCCAAGGGAGACGACATTTTAAATGGAATCCCTTACTTTTTATTGCACATTCTTACAGCTTATTTCGAGAGATTTTTTCCAAATACTATAATAAAATATTTTTTATTATAGTAGAAGAACTTTTCGAATTATGAGACTTGAAAGTCACAGCACTACTGGTACACAGACGGCGTATGTCTCAAGTCAGTAGTATACAAAACTACCCCTAATAGCATTGAAAATCTTAAGGCGAGAATTATGACAACTTGTAGGAATATGTTCAGAGAAGCATTTCAGAATATAAGACTGGAGTTTTCTAATCGATTATTTTATTGTCAAAAAGTGAATGGTGCTCATTTTAAACAGCTACTGTGAATCCAGTAGTTATTTAAAGTCATTGTGCAGTTCCCGTACGATTCGCTTTTGAGTATTATAAAAAAAAAAAAAAAAAAAAAAAAAAAAAAAAAAAAAAAAAAAAAAATACAAGAAAATGTATGGAAGTGTCCCCCTTCGATTTTAATGCGTTTTAAATATGTTAAATATGTGTATAAAAACCTCCTTTCCTTGTTAGTAAAGTCCGCCTTTGAGTAAAAAAAAAAGAAAAGAAAAAAAGTTTTTTTTTTTTAATTTGAAAAAATCAAAAGACTAAAAAAAACTAACTAAAAAACAATAAAACAAACATAAAAAACCAGAAATATGTATGCATGTAAACGTGGTACATCTTGGATAATACTAATATCAATACTAATACTAGCGGTACTGTAATTTAAAAGTCTCACAACTCGAAAAGTTCTTCAGAAAAAAATATTTTATTATAGTGTTTTGAAAAGCTCTCGAGATGAGCTATAAGAATATGCAATAAAAATAGGTAGTGCCATTTAAAATTTTTAAGGAACGTCGTCATCCCCCTTGGACCCTCTTAGGGGAGCAACCTCTTCGATTCTCTCAAAAGAATAACCCCTCGAAATGATCAAACACGTGTTTCGCGATTTTTCGCAATTTTGAATCGTTTTCGAAATATAGAGGTGGAACAGACTTTATAGAAATCATGTATATAGAGAATTTATATAAAAATATTTTTAGACATAAAAATTCAAATCTCTAGAAATCTTTAAAAATCTATCATCAATTGCAAAATTTGCGTTAAAACGATAGAAAGGATTTTAAGCATCGTAGGAGAAAGACATGACGATAATTGATAATCGATTCGTTTTAGATGCATGTAATGAAACACGCGGGGAGAAGATACTATCTCGAGCTTTGTCATGGTGTCCTAACACCATGTGCGCGAACATCAAAATGGCGGAGCAACTTTAGGATTGCTTTTCAAGGGTGACGGCATGATTTAGTCTTTAGTCGATTAAAATTATGACTTAAACTTTTCCACATGTCATAGCCTTCAGAGAACAATTAAATGAATTTTAATATTTACTATTGCACAGTTCAAATATAAACAAAAGAATATAAATAACGTAAAAAAAGAAAAAGAAAAAAAAATGTAAAACTCATTTGTCGAATAACAATAGAGCAGGCTTTCGATCATGTAATTTTCCGTTAGAACGGAAACGTAAAGTTACATAATTGAAAGACAGGGGGATACGATAGATACAGAACGGTGACTCACCACAATAATTGAGTCTCAACGGTAACGAGACCAAGCGCCTTGAAAAAATCGTCCTTAGACACTTGTAAATCCGATTCTTCCTTTTCGTTAACACAATTGTTACTGCTGCTAATGGTGCTGTTATTGCTAGTGCTGGTGCTATCGCTGCTATTACTGCTGGTCTCTCTGGCGTTGCCGCCTTCGTCCGCCTTCGTACACCCTCGTGGTCCCTCGTCAACGTGGTCCAAGTTGACGGCCTTCTGTCCGTCCGGCCGAAGGAGAACGCGCTTCGGATTCGGAACTTTAATGCGAGCCGCCTGTGCCGATCGTTTCTTCTCGTTTTCATTGAGCAGATCGAAACACGGCTCCACGGATATCGGCACATCGATCGTTGGCACAGCCCCGAGTCGCAGTCTGTTCCGCTTCTGATTGCCCTGCATCATCTGTTCCCTACTCTCGTCTTCGTAGAACTTTACGTCAAAGTGGATGGAGCAGACGCGCGCTGTGTTGATGTTGAAAGGCGCGTCGCCGTTCGCGAGGGGCTCGCGACCGCATGCGCGCACCCACAACTCGCGTACTTCTGGCCTGTGAGGAAATCGGTGATAGCGGACCGATTGTTTGCGGGTCCGACGATGGCTATTGCGGCACGAAGATACGGCACACTGCGGCATCCTATCGAGAGTGAATCCAACTTGGAATTATCTATACACGAAGAACAAGCTGGAGAATGACGACGAAGCGAATTCGAGCGTAGGCGGGAGCTTAATGGAAAATGTTGTTCGATTCATGTCCTGAATCCAAGTAAACGAAACGTGTTGCGGGGGGAATGAGGCGGTGAGGATGATACCAGCAGCATTTAAGGGACACGGTGCATTATAGGAAAGCAGGTATTTTAGGCACAAGCAGGTATTTTAGAAAGGTTAAAAAAAAACGGATCAATCTTTGAGAATTTTCGCGAAAAATATTATAAACCTTAGAATGACTATATACGCGATTTACAATTTTTAAAAATTATTTAAAACATTTTTTTTAAATATTTAAAAATATTTTTTAAATTATCCTTAATAAACAATGGAACATGATTATTTAAAATCCTTTCTCATCCCCCATTCAGAAGAATGAGAGAGAGAGAGAGAGAGAGAGAGAGAGAAAAAAGAAAAAAAAAAAAGAAAGTATACATGTCCAAAGGATATCCGTAGTCTCAAGTTGAGTAAAAATCTAATAAAAAAGAGAAAAAAGGCATAAGATGTAGGAACAGAACCAGAAATGCATTGAAACGAATAATAATGACGCTCAGATAAATGTCGTGATTAAAACTTTGGACACGGGTATCCTTTTTATTCCTTTGTCTTTCTTCTCGGTGAATTAGTATTGCTGAGTCAAAATGAATCAGGGGTGGTAGAACTAATGCGCGAAAGCGAGAAAGAGTGAGAGAGAGAATCGGGAGTGAGTGAGAAAAAGTATAGAGATGAAACACGCAATGTCAAACAATGATACATGCGACCGGATTGAGTGCGTGGCGTCTGCGAGAGGTGTCGCCTTGTACTCTGTTACGATGATCGACTACACGTTCGCATCGAGATGGCGTTGTGACAGAATAAAAGATCAAACTAACCGACCGACCGATCGGCCGGCCGGCGTCTGAAACCGGTGGAGAACGCAATTGAGAAGAGAGAGAGAGAGAGAGAGAAAGAAATAACAAGAGAGAAAGAGATGGAAAGAGATGGAAAGAGATAAGAACTCACCTCTTAAATGGATCTTGATGACACCGGAAGCGAACGCGTATATGTCAGAAAGAAAAAGAAAGAGAGAGAGAGAGAGAGAGAGAGAGAAGAATGAAAAAGACCACGAGGGATGAATGTTGAAGTGTCACGTATAAAAACACGAAGAACGGGCAACGAAATAGAAGTAACACGCGCGGCACGGCGCGGCACGGCGCGGCGCGGGGCGGCGCGACGCGACGCGACGCGACAACGACGAGGACGATGCGGACAGGACGCTGTGACACGCACAGGGTGATTACACACGCGCTTCACCCGCACTCACGACGCTTCTCCACCGAACTGACGTCTTGTTCCGATCAGGCCTGTAGCGTAAGAGGTGGCAGCTGCGTGTACCGTGCCTGCGTGAACCCGGTGAACCAATGATCGTGCTCCGCCGTTACCGTCACGGCAGGGATGTGACGAGGAGGACCGTCCTGGGGAGGGGGAAGAGGGGCGCGCAGCAACCTGGGGTTGCAAGGAACGGCCGCGTGCGCGAAGGGAAAACGCGGGGGAGGGAGATCGGCAACGCGCGAGCTATTGCAAACGAGGGTCCTTTTAGGATTCTTTCCATCCTCATGGCATCCTCGTGGCGTATGCACGCCTTTTTCGCCCGCGTGATAACGCTATAGATCGCTATCGTCGATCTGCTCCCTTCACTTTCTTTTCTCCGACACGGTTTTTACGTCACATTTATTATCTCGTTACGATCTTCCGTAACGTTCAATCTGTATTTAAAAGCGAGAGTTTGTTCTCCAGAATGGGCGACGAACATACCAGCGTATCAAAATATTGTCTTATCGCAATCATTGCTTCTTTTTCATACTTCTCTCTTTTTATCTTGTCACCTGATTATTCATTCTTTCCTTCGTTGCGTGACAAAGAAGTGTTAAATTGTATCTTCTATAACTGGGCGCTTTGTAATGTTAAAAATATTTTATCAAAACATACCATTACAATTCTCTAAAAGTACGTGTCACGAATTCTTAAGCTTTTTGCTTCTTTAATTACTCTGATTTTTCAGTCTATAAATGATAAATATTTTCTATAAACTTGGAAAGGTCTCATTATACAAATTTTTTTCCTTTTCTACTAAAATACTTTCTTATCACGCGTTATTCCAATATCGTCCGAATGATTCCGAATCATGAGGGATATTCAGATGCATTCCTCTAACAGTGCATTCTCGGCAATTATTTGTGAAACGATTGAAATGCATCGAAAAATGAAGAGACTGCGGACTGACATAACATAATATATATATATATATATATATATTGTTATGTCAACCAATTAAATCCAATTTTATATCTAGTAATATCAAAAGGCAATTGCGTTTTTGACAGTGCAATAATATAACAATAACCGAAACAATAAAAGTCTAAATATGTAATTATTTCGTCTAAAATTATTTTTATAAGAAATATATGCTCGTCTCTCTCTCTCTCTCTCTCTCTCTCTCTCTCTCTCTCTCTCTCTCTCTCTCTCTCTACTTATATGAGATTTCTAAAGTAATGTGACAGATATAATTTTCGAGAAAAAGTCTTGAAATGTTACTTATTCCTGAGGAATTCGACGAAGAAAAAAAGTTGCACAACAGAATAAAATATTTCAAAAATTCTCATCAATGTAATGAGACATTAACGTTAGCGTGAAGAAAAGCAAATTCGAGACTGCATTATTGTGATTAATCTGGGGTATATCGATCGCGATAGAATTTCGGTTGTAATTAGGTCAAATTTTTTTCCTCCTTTTTTTTTCTATCGTGCAAAATATTATGAATTAGTCGATCAATGACAATGACAGAAACAATTGGCCATTTACAACATAATAGCAAAAATCTACGCAAATAACGAGTATCTCGACGGGTCGCTCCGGCGGCGAGAGATTTTAACGCTATCGAAATAGGTCCAGGAGCTTGTCCTCCGACATCTCCTGAATTATTAAATCCCCCCCCCCCCCCCACCTCGTGATCTTGGATATTATAAGACACAAAATTATCGATGAATCATAAAATCAAATCAAATTTTTCTTTTAGACCTTTTTAGTGTTATCAAACTTTCAATTCGATTTTTTATGGATTTTTATCAATTCACTACTATGGTCGAAATCAATGACTACTCATGATTCGATTAAACTGTATACTTTAAATATCGATAATGTAAGAAGATCGTGAACAATTCGATAATTTGGCGCATAGCCTGTTTGATTAGAAATCCGCCCTGGAAGGCTTTCGCGGAGGCTTTATTGACCAGAAAATTATTGACACCATTATCTTTTCTCGCAAGATAGATCGTAAACGAAACGAGGGAGAGCGAGATTAATTGCATAGACATATCTAAAAGAAGAATCGTTTCAAGAACTTTTTCAATTTTAATGCTCTTTTGTCGTTATTACTTGTTTGTTTTACCGTCAGTCTTAACATTAAAAATAGTTGTATCAGCTTAAGGACGTGTTTGTACTAATGCTTAGAGATAACGACTCATTACTATAACTGAAACATCAATATGTATTCGCAGTATATTAAAAGAAAAATAAATAGAATATATGACCTTAAAATATTTATCGGATTAATTATAATATCTAAAAAACATCTGACATAATAATTATAATACTTAAAAAAAAAAAAAAAAAAAAAAAAAAAACATTTAAATAGATAACAATTACCTAAGTATGCGTTAAATTTTATTTATCCGAAAACTTTTCATCTTCGCGGCTCTTCTCGTCTGATCTCTGTTAGAGAACGATTTGGAAGGGTGGTTCCTGGAGGCTGGTTAAAGAACGCATCCGGTACTCCTTCTCTCGATCAGTCGCGTGGGTCTCCCGATCGAGCAGAAAGCTGTCGGAAAGAAGAGCGCAGGAGGAGGTCTGCTGTCCTCGGTTCTCGCCGGTTCGGTGCAACTTCTCGAATAAAGACAGACTGATTTCCGGTGATTTTGTTCTCTTACCTTCGCCTGCACTCCTTCTTTTCGATTCTTTTTTCTTTTCGCTCAATTTTCGTCACGAGCTTTGGGTTCGCGTCGTGAAATTCTGATCATTTGAAAGCGCACTTCAATCATAACACTGTTTTTGAAAATTAATTCGTATTAACATGATTATTTATAATTCTATGTATATATGGACTATTATGAGACAAAATAATGACTCTTGAAGAGCTCAAGTTTCCTTCGGGAAAAAGTGGATAACAGATTCTAACTTCTACTTCGCTGCATAGAAAAATATCGCTTTTAATTTTATCTTTATTAATTATTATTATAAAGTTTCTCTATGTTTCGATATCTTTCTTCAGATCTCGCAACCACTGGTTTTTTTGATGGTTAGGTTCACTTTGCGACTCATTGAAAAGTTAAAGAACTTGTTCAAATCAACGAGCTTATTGATATAGACTCCGAGATCCGAGACTTTCACGAAACATTTCAACAGAGCCGGTTATCCGAATAATCCGAATGATTTGGGCTTGCTGGAGAATACCGAGCGGCCGGATCGCGTTAGAGTTCCCTCGGATACCTGGTTCCGCAAATATCTAGGGGCCTGCGCCTTGTTCTCATCATCGGCTTCTCGCGGCCCTTCCCGCCGGGCCGGAATATGCGGCCAGAGAGACAGAGAAAAGAGAACCCCGGCTCAATCGGTTTACTCTCTCACAGCCGACACCCGGACACTATCCTTCGCCCTCTCGTGGCTCTCTCTCATGCGCGCAGCTCGATTTGCCGCCGCTGCCGCTGCCGCCGCCGCCGCCGCCGTCGTCACCGCTGCTGCCACCGCCACCGCCACCGCCACCGCCACCGCCACCGCCATCGCCATCGCCATCGCCATCGCCGCGACGCACAGCTGGCGCAGGAGGGAAACGGCGTCGTCGGCCCCGTGGCTACCAGACGCGCGCCTGGAGAACGACGAAGGATGATGCGCAGCTGCGGCGAGAGCTGAGAGGATGAAGTGGGGCAGGTCGAAGAAGAGTTTCAGCGCCCACGGAAAACGGAGAGGCGATATCTTGCACGGTGAACAAGGCAGACAGCCAGACATCGTATACATATATCGATGAATTTTTGTTACGACGTTATGTATGCGTCATTTTCCTCCCAACTATTCACCTTTTGTTTATGAAGGGTTAGATTAGGTGACCTTCATCCTCGATTTCGGTCCCTTCCAAGAGAATTTAAACAGAGCGAAATTTGATAGATGAAGACGAATAGGATTATAAAGCCGATATTTTTCATAGTCCGTTCTTATATTTAAGATTACTTTCAGTAAGGGGAGTAATGGTCTTAAGACCATTTCTCCCATTTAACCATCTGATTGGCGGAGTCTTTTTAAACGACCTAAAGACATGACTTAAATATAAGAATGGATAATGGATTACTATAAATACCTAAAAGTAAGGTCTAAAAGTGATTTTATTTATATGCGGTACCAATCTTCTGATCACCGAAAAGAAGACACTTATGTTTCTCTGTCGTATTATTAAAATTTCTAAAATTACTTTCCGAACAAATCTATTTATATTAAAATAGAAAAGAGAATTAAATTTGCAAATTTCTTCGACCATCTTTCTTCGTCATACGAATGCTTCTGTTATGACATATTCGCGTTTCTTGACACCGCCCGGATGGCAACAACGAGGAAGGCGGCGAGACGAGAAACGCTCTCTTGTCGAGGGGAAATGAAAGAACGGCCGTGGGTCGACCAACGCGATACATCCTCATCCTCTCATGCTTTTCGCGATGCTTGTACGATAGCTTCACGCGTCGAGATGATTAACTCTACGATCAAGCGAAAATTAAAATATTCGCAACCGCACGATCGTCTGAACGTTTCGTCATAATTTATATCGATATGCATTTAAACACGCATTTATGCACGCAATATCGCATTTTTATCTCGATTAAAAAAATTATTCTTGCGTTTAATATCGTATTTACTGCGACGACAGTTCGTACACCTGCACTTGGTTAAAATGCACAGCTGCGATTGCATCTTCATAACATCTTTAATATTGACAAATTTTACAAGGACGATTGTTCCAATCAAATTTGAATTTTTTTTTTTTTTTTTTCACGAAAATGCAACGTATTCCTTATTAAATTGCTTTTATATGTTTTGTAAAATTATTTAATTAATAAAATCAATTCTCAATCGACATAAAAAAAATTCTCTTTTCTTTAAGATTTTTTTCTTTCTAAATATTTATGTAAGACACAAAGTGTCTATTAATTAAATAGGGCTATATCTTTTTTTAAATTTTAAGTACGTAATATCGGATTACGAAAAACGTGCATATTTTTATAAATTTTTTAAATCTTTATTTTATATCACCTACAATGTAGTTAAATCTTACAAGCATGTTTCTTTAAGATTATTGGCATCGTCGTTTTTCAAAGTAATGTACCTACTCGAAAGTGCTACCCGATAGTTATTCAAATTTATTTGAAAATAAAAATTAAGACAATCTTTATCTTATCTTATTCAAAGTCCTAACAATCTTTATCTTATCTTATTCAAAGTCCTAATCGTTACTGCATATGTCCCGATGCATAATTCTCATTTCAACATTTTTGTCATAATTGCAAATCATCCTGAAAGTTCTTTGTGTCATTATGTTTATCACTTGATATTTTTTGTTAAATTTTCTTCCCTTTAATTTAGTTTTTACTTTCATTTTTATTTTGAAAAAGAGAAAAAAATTACAAAAGATTACAGATGAAAAAAAGAGACAACACAACCTAACCGGTGCTTTTATAAATCGAAAATAGACTTGGCATTTAGAAAAGAGTCAGATTAAATTGTGAAAAATGATAAACTAATAAAAAAAAAAAAAAAAAAAAAAATTAAAGAAATGCATCCCCAGACTGTTTTATTGTTACCAATTATTTTGACATTTTTTTCGGACCACTCGTTATGCCAGCTAGGGCTGGCATACCGAGACCGTAAAAAACGAAATCTTGGAACCATACAAAAGTATAGAAGTTATAAATGCTATAACCTTTCTTTAACTCTTTCTCTTTCTTCTGAATTACAAACTAATGCGCTTCTTCTGTTTTCTCTTCTCGCCTGCTCTCCCTGTCATCATTGAAAGAATACGAGAGAAAGGGAGATAGATGAAAAGAGATATAGAGAGACTCTGGCTGAGCGCGGAGAGGGGAGGTACCCTTCATCCTTGAGGTGGGGTCCGGCTACCCCGCTGCTACCGCTTCGTCGGGATCAATACCCACCACCCCGACCAAGGTCCAAGCCACCCTCTCCCTTTGCCTGCACTCCCGCTCTGTCTGCCTGCCAAACCTGCCAAGTCGCGCTGGAGTCTCTAGGGAACCACAAGCGACTCTTCTCACAGACTTGCGCGTTTGCGATCTGACAGATCCAAGATCGTTTCTCGATCAGGACGAACAGGTCAATCGTTGGTGGATATTTCGCTTATACGAGCTAGTTTTATAAAACCCTCTTCTCTTTCCGCCCACATTGCAATGGTATGACGCGACGTTAACCTCGCTCGACCTGTTGCTCGCACGATGAAAAAAAGGAGTTTAACTAGTGGTTTAGGTTTCTATTCGAACGAGATACACTCTCGTCATGTATTCACGTGTTGTATATCCATCGGCGTATGCCCTCGAGGGCCTAGTTTCTGCACACCGAGATTATTTACACGTCGATATGGAGAGCACGTGGTGATCCCGAGATCACCTAACGCTGACGGCACACAACGACTCGTGCTACCATTCTCTGTATTACTATCGCAATCGTGTATCACACAACGAAGATATTACTAAAATTAATTAATGACGATACGTCCGATACAACAATGGTATGGTTAGGTATTTATATTCTATTTGGAAATAAAATTCAAATTTCATTTAAATTATAATATCCATGAAATTTATCGTAATTTAAATTAATCCATGCAGTTTAATATCCAGTATTATACAGTTAATAATTTATAACATTGATTTTAATAGCATGGTCATCGATCGGTGATCAATTCGTTGCATTTACGATTTACATACGACGAATTTTAAAACGACAAATGGGACATTTTAATAAAGCATAACTTATATGATATTTATGTGTTAATATTGGCATGAGATGGATCAGGAATCATTTTTCTGCGTTACCTAAAACGAAACGCCGTTCGAAATTTGCGAATACTCTGCTGGTTCTCTTGATGAGATCTATTCAGACTGGGAACCACTAAGGAAGATCTGGTTTCATATTCGGGTTTGACGAGTAACAGATGAAGCTCCGCGTACACGCTTATCTACTTTATAAAATGTAGATAAATTTTCGAAACTTTAAATCCTTTTATTAAAAATAATGTAAACAATGTTTATAAATTTTTTAATTGGTAATTATTGAATATTACAAGGAACGTTTCAAGGAACGTTTAATTTTTCAATCGTGCTTATCCTCAAATAGAACAAATAACAAATTAACAAAAAGAGATAAATAATGAGAATATGCTTTCTTAATCTTTGAAAGCTCTTCCTCGTGATTCCTTATTAGAAAATACGTTTTCAAAAAGGGAAACTGCATGATTATAACAAAGGCTGAAAAAAGATCTATTGGTTTCTTTAGATAACCCATACATCTTATCATTCAAAAGTATGCAATATTCTATCAAAGTTTGTAGATAAAATTATACTTCTCTCGCACAATTATTTTACTAATATATATATTTATAAAAAATTTATATCTTTAAGAAAGATATTGTTTTATACAAATAATAGTGTTTCCAACTTTTGAAAGATAATATATATATATATTTATCATATATAAGTGTATGTATGTATCTAAATAATATATATGATTTGTCACAGGGCCGATAAAAATTTGGCAAATTTACATAGAAACAGAAAAAAACTTTGGAGAATATATCCAGATTTTCTGGTCTCGCTTCGCTTCGGATACCTGCTCTATCTGGCTCTCGTTATAGCGGCAACGACGGCGGCAGTGGTGGTGCGAGAGGGGTCAGAGTCCGCTCGGAGGGCGACGGAATTGCGAAGGGGATCGTCGGAGGGGGCGAGAGAACGAGAGAACGAGAGAGCGAGAGAGAGAGAGATAGAGAGAGCGAGAGAGAGAGAGAGAGAGAGAGAGAGAGAGAGAGAGAGAGAGAGAGAGACAGACAGACAGACAGACAGACAGAGAGAGAGAGAGAGAGAGAGAAAACGGGCTGGAGGGTTGATCCGAGGGTGGTGGCGGCGGCGATGCTGATCGTGACGGTGGGTAGCGATGGCGTTGGCGGTGCTAACGGTTGGTTACCGGCTTGCCGGGGTCTTTGGATCACACACGCCGGATGACGTCACTCTCAGGCGTTACCAGGATACGAGGGATCGGAAGACGAAGAAGACACGGAACATAGTCGCGGAACAATATCTGGATCTTCGCGCGATCAATCACGACAGCGTGTAACGACGTTTTATACCTCGAGGCCGTAAATGTAAATTTCTTAAAAGATGCCGAGAAATAAAGGAGAATTTTCGTCTCGAATTAATATTCCTAAATATTCATTTTTTATTTGTCTAATAATTATATCTTTTTTTTTTTCATCCAGAATTATATTTCTATTTCGAAATTTTCCGAATTTTCTTTCCGTTACACTTGTATATATGGACTGCAAATGTTTAGATAGATAATTCAATTTTTGAAAAACATAAGCCTGAATTATCCATTCAAAGCTCTTCTTTTTTCAGGTAAGTTATTAAGATGCAGATATGTTTTCACATATGTTTTTCACGTAACTTAAAAAGATAAAAGAAGAAAGTGTATTTTGCTTAAACGCTATCTTATTTTACAGCTTCCAAATTTTCATAACAATAAGGCATTATTTCCCAAGGTCATAGAAAAGTTGCAATTTAATATCCTCCAACAAAGTCACCGAAAATAAAAATCTTAAATTTTTTAATATACGGAATAATTACCACGATTATGTTCTGAAAATTTTCGTGTGAATAACCTTGACTCATAAAGGAATACAACGTAAATGCAAATCTGTTGAAACGACTTGTTCGTAATGAGACAACTAAACTCGAGGGAAGACAACCTCTGCAAGTGCGAGGCAACTATACTCCGCCATGATGGTACCGTCACGCACATCCCTCGTGAGCGTGTCACTCTGGCGTACATAACGCAAGCGAGAGAAAGAGAAAGAGAAAGAGAAAGAAAGAGAGAGAGAGAGAGAGAGAGAGAGAGAGAGAGAGAGAGAGAGAGACACACAGACAGACAGACAGACAGACACACACACACACACACACACACACACACACACACACGCGCGCGCGCGCGCGAAAGAGCGATGCAGGATACACACGTACATATATATGTTCGTTCGCGTGTGCGGTCAAACAGAATTCTTCGTCGTCCCTCAACATCTGGTTGCGGTCCTTCGCCCGAGGGAGGGATTACGGACAAAAGAAGACCTTCTCGTTTTCTTTAATATTTCCTGGCTTGGATTTTCAAGAAGCAATTTCTTCGAGTTCTTCGACATTTATCAGTAAAATAAGCTCGATAAAATTGGATAAAAATTTATTGCAACTAAATGCAGCTATAATCTATGCAAATCACACAGGAAAAAAGTCGACTCTCTTTGACTTCCATATATATGTATATATATATATATTCTCTCTCATATAAATACTAAACTCTATTATTAGATTAAATTATCAATCTTTTTATCTTCATCAAAATATTATTGTGTAAAAAAGAACGCATCGAAGATCCAGATGGACGCGGATCGAGTGTGCGGATAGGGTCGGAATAATCGAGTCGAAGGGCTGGCTGGAACAAGCCCTTCCAGCCGGTACCGGAGTGGTTGGTCTCCGGCAGTGACTGCACATAACGACCCTAGCGGTACCGTTTCTATGGTACCGTTCGTGGGGATTAAAACCCCTCTCGCGTCGTCGCGGCCGCTCCACTTTCATCCGACCGGCGCGGCGGCGGCGGCGGCGGCGGCGGCGGCGGCGGCGGCGGCTGCTGCTGCTGCCGCCGCCATCGGGGTGAGACCAGCCTTGGCCTGGGACCATGGAAACTGGATAGCCTTCCCGTGAAACACGCGCGCGCATATATATATATATATATATATATATATATATATATAATATTGGTCGATCGCGCATATTATAATTACCCCGAGTTTCAACTACAATGGTTTCCGAGAAGCACGTGGTAAAATGCCGCTTGATCAATCCATCGATCGATCGAGAAATAAATCGCGCATCGAATGCAAAAGCTCTTTCTTCATATACATGTATATAGAGAGAGAGAGTGTCTTTCGTGACGCAGTACGAATATTACTTGCCAAGGTGATCAAACGTTTTTTTATAAAAATTTATTTAAAATATTTTAATATAAGGAAAAGAAGGAGAGAAAGAAAAAAGCAAGAGAGAAGAGAATATCTAAAAACAATTTTTTATGGTTTTTGTATACTATTAAAAGATACTAAAAAAGACGCAAATACTATTTAATAAACTTTGATTCACTGTAAAATGTTAATAAGTCAAACTGTTCATGGTAAAATGGCGAAAAGACAATGGTCTTTCTGTCCATGTCAGAGAAAAAGTTGCAAGAAAATTGTTTTTAGATGTAAAATATCTAATATAACGATTCTGAATTATTTTACATTTAAGAATGACTGCTCTATAGACTCGATGACAAACAATAAAGAAATGATTTTCAATGCCACGAGTAAAATTCTGTAGGCAATGCCAGCAAATTATTGTCTTCTGTAAATTGGTGAACAGTTAACTGATAAGATAACAGTATCCGATATCAATCGGCACATAATCGCGAATCAAAAGTACGAGACATAATCATAAAATAAATAACTATTATTCCTTATCGCTTTTATACTGTTATTAAATAACTGGCTTAAATGATGACTGTTTGGAAGATGTATTAATTATAGGGAAAAACATATAAAGTAAGTTTAATCCCGGAAATTGTTTACACGTTCGATATGAACTTTTTAGTGGCGATAACCGCGGTATACTAGTTGCTTTTTCCAATATATGTACGTAAGATCGAGGTAACGCCTTGATACCGATAACAACATCATCATAGGCGCAGTATTGCTCATGCGAGGTTACGCTTGGCGTCATCAAAGGCATATTGTCGCCGTTTAACCTTCGTGTCATCGAAGTATTGATAACCGTGGCTACGGCAACTGACAAAATTGTATTTGTTCTTCTCTCTTCCGTACGAAGGACTTATATATCAAGAACGCATTTTTAAAGAAGAAAATATTCCGCGATGTGTCGGAAATAAACGTTCTCCAGTGTCACGCAGATAGAAAGATGATACCAATAAAAGTGTCAAGTAATTATAAAATTTTAACCGTTATAAACGAATTGTTTATGTATTAATTTTCTCCTTTTTCAAAGATTTGCTAATTGTAATTAGAATAACAAAAAAAAAAAAAAAAAAAAAAAAAAAAAAAAAAATAGAATAACAGATTATAAATTAGTAATATATTATTAATAAAATAATATTGAAAAATAATTGTAATTGTAAAATGCATATTGTGTAATTAAAAATGTGATTATAATTTTTATAATTTTTAAAATACAAATATTTCAAGTATGATTACATTTTTTTACTTTTTGTTTTGTGCTGGTATTTTTGAAAGTGATTTCTAAAGCTTTTTAATTTGTTTGTCTTAAATTAAACGGTAAGAATCCCTTTAAAAAATTTTAAAGAATTTTAAGAATTCAGAATAGTCACTATTTAAAGGATGGTCACTAAAGAATTTGTAGTAATGTTATAAAAATTAAATAAAGTGGTAGAAAATTCAATAGAAATATAGTTCTTAAAGACTAGAATTTTAAGAATTTTTTTTAAAAATAGCCAATAAAGAATTTGCACTTACAAACATAAAACAAAGTAAAAGAAAATCTATAGAAAAGAGAGAGAGATTGATAACTAAAAACCTTCTCTATATATGAAAACTATATAAGCTGAAGGAACATAAGTAAATAATTAGATAATTCTATATTCATGATATCAGAAAATGCTATATAAACTTTTTTATGTACTAACAATTTTATGAATCAATGTACCTACACAGTTGAGATTAAATAAAAAAATCTTTCCCTTTTTTTTTTTTGACGCGGTTTAACGTAGAAGAGCATGCGTGTGCTATAGCAAAGATATTTATGATGCAAACACGGAAAAATAAAGGACACTTTCTCGTAGATAAGCGAAGGTTAAAAAAGGAGAGAATACGCTGCAGAAATAGTCATCCTGTTATCGATATCACCGTTTACTTATCATCCCACGGTCAATATTTCGCTCCCTCCGCTCTTTTTTTTTTCTTTTTTTTTTTTTTTTTTTTTTTCCTCTCGTCTTCATCTCTTCTCCCTCTTTAGCCCGGTATCGTTAGTATGCGTTTGCGCGTCCGTCAATGCGCTCGCCACTTATCCCGGTTTTATCGGCTGATAACACCAATCTCGCCCATCATCGTCACAAAGAAGAAAGGAAATATTCGTTATATCCAGAAATATCTTTTAGCGGACGCGACATTGGTGCACCACGGTGCATCGGAAAGAACATATACGCTCTCGATGGCATTGAAATCGCGCAAATAGATTGGCAAACTCTTTTCGCGGCGTTTAGAAAAATTGTTGAACAGTAATTCGAGTAAAAAAAAAAAAAAAAATCAATATTTATAATCTTTCTGATTCTAAATTTTTAAGAGCCGTGGATAATGGTTGAAGCGAAAAAATTTAATATTTTTTCGCGTAAAATTATGCAATCATATCGTGAAACATATTTATTTTTCCCAACTTTTTTTTTAGTTTAAGAAAGAAGAAAAGATAATTATATTTTTAAATTTAAGAGATAAGAAGGCAAGGACAATTAGAAGTGCGAGAATTATTATCGCAAGATAGTGTTTCATTCATATCCGCTCTGCGTTTTTGACCAGCGCATGTACAATGCGCGTGAGTGTGTATAATTAATAATTAATAATTAAATATACTATATTAGTAATAATGTAAATATATAGCACTCACCACTTGATGCTCTTCTTTATGATGTTGCTGACAATCTTCTGCGATTTTCTGGATGATATAACATGGACATCATCAAGCTTCTGTTGTTTCGTTATCTCCATCGTATTCTTTTCGTACATCTCTGGTTGACATTCTTCAGCAATATTATTTTCCTCGTCGGCATTTACCTTCACCGAATTCTCGACCCATTCTACTATGTGATCCTTTTGATCGACCGATAATGCAGAGTCACCTCCAAGTTCTTCTTCGTTAATAAGCTCGCTGATGGTGGTCGGGGAACCAACAATTCCAATCTCCGATTTCTCTTCTGCTCTCATCGAGAAATTTCTCGAATCTCTTTCATCTCTTTCGTCTTCTGTACTTTTTAAGGTTGCGGAAGCAGTATATTTCTCCGAGCTATCCACTGCACTGTCTTCTGGAGTAGTTTCTTCCTTTTTTACCGTCTGCTGATCTTTCTCACTGCTGTCTTCGTCGCTGTCTTTTGCGGTTGTAGAAACGCCAGCAACTTTCTGGAGCACTTCCATCTGCAAATCTCCATGCACGACTTTTAAGATTTCGTTCAGTCTCTTGTCTACGTCGTAGACGCATTTCGCGTCTTCTTGACTGTCAGATCTTGCTTCTGTAGAAGAAAATTCCTTGAGATTCTCTTTCACTTCTGTTTCAATCTTTTCAGGAGAAACATTATCTGGTTTAGTTTCCTCATTAGAATCTCCATTGCAATCAGTTTTGAAAGTACTTTGTTTCTCTTTATCAAGCAAATCTGTATCTTTGACAACTTTCTCATTCTTTACGTCTACATCTTCTTTAGAAGTAGATGCTTTGTCAATGTCTCTAAGTTCATCCTTTTCTTCATCAGAGGAAACTGCTTTATTAGTTGCAGAAGTTGTTGAAGAAATTCCAGACATATCGTTCTTATTCACCGAGAATTTGGTGTCCTCCTTAGTGTTTTCTGCCATTATTATTTGATTCTTTCAGAAATCAGTTTCCCGACATCTTAATCTCAATCAATTTGAACAATAAGCTCTTTCTCAGCATATTAGAGAGACTTACATTGTTTTCACAGATATGTTGCATGGAGTAGAAAGATATATTTTCCTATATCCTTCAAAGACTTTTCTTCCAATTGTGCTCTTTGTGGTTTCTGAAAAATAAAACATTTATAAGAATGACGAATCATAAAACATATATAAAATGTTGCAAAACTATCAGATATTTTCATAATGATAGATTTGTTACACAATATGGACTTTTTCCTTAACAACATTATCAAGAGAGCTAATTATTATATTTTTATTGCAAGTTTTTAATTTTTTTTTCTTTGCAAGCTTCAAATTAAAATTCCATTTTAATTAATTGAAAAAAACTGTAAGCTTTTATTATCTGTTTACCTCTCCAAGTTTCCAAATAAGTTTCGTCTCAATTACTTATAGTTTTAAAATTATTGATGCTTGTTAAAAGAAAATCAATAGAAAAAAGTAAAAATACCTGCCAAAAAGACATTCATTAATTTCAAAACACTTTCTCTAAGAATATGTAATAAAAAAAGTTTATTAAAATAATTCTATTCTCAAAATTATTTTGTAAAATATGTGTCAGTGAAATATCATTCGTAGTGTATTATGACAAAATATATATACACACAAGTATTTTTCCACTTGAATAATTTTTGAATTCTTTTCACAAGACTTATTTCCACAATCATTTCCAGCAAACGAGTATTCGTTACTTGAATAAATTTAAACATGATCATTTGATTTGAGTTCTGGTAAAACCTTCAAGCTCACAAATCATCAGCCTTTATTCTCTTTCACTCATTTTTTATAACTGTCCTTGAACGGGCAACCAGAAAGATTTGTTAGATATAAGAGTTTTTGAAAGGAAAAAACACACGGTTTTGATAGATCAATTTCCAACAAGCCATACAAAGTAAGAGGAACAATACAATACTACATTACACACATTTATTATAAAACAACAATGACAAAAGAAGAAACACAAACTATTCATGATGAAAGATTGTTTATATCGATAAGTGAATTCCCTGCATTATCGAGCCAACTACGAGGTTAGAAAACGTCGAAATATATTACACAAGGACATATTTTACCGCAGTTTCACATAAATGTCGACATTATTCCTCTCGTACACAATATTAACCGCATACGATGAGTTTCTCAAGAAAGACGTTTGACTGCGTAACACGCATAATAATTATCGCGAAACGTCGTTTCACGGCCCAACATTAAAAAAAGAAAAAAAAGTTAAACATACGATATGTTAATAAGCACAATTGTAAACAAATGTTTAAACATTGATCGTCGTTAAAGATTTTCGCTAATAAATTCCGATCGTGTCAAGAATGCTTGACCAAGCTCGACTTTTTGCACGAAACGATGCCCCGACAAGGTTGTCACCATATTCGTAAGCGGAAAATGACAAGTTTTTTTTTTCTCCGCAACGAGATGTTTATTCGAGTTGATAACGACGTAACATATCTGTAAGACTTACGCACGTCTGACAGTAACTTCTTTCGTCCTCTGTATTGAATCTAATCACTTTCTCGCGAAGACGTTCGCCGATTTTGCCTCTCTTCCACCAAAATAATCCGTTCCGATCATCTCTCACAGTCACACTCGCTTCTACAAATTATAGGTTTGTTCATCAGTGTCCGACGAGAAGAAAGCCAGACTTAATATCGCGGCGCGACTTTATTACTTCGATCGTTGCGGGAGCATCTCACGGACGGGTGCGACGGTGCGACGGTGCGACGGTGCGACGTTTCGTAGCGCGCGCACCTAACCTCTATTATTTCATTCAGATTCAGGCGCACCGGCGTCGAGCGTCGAGGCCGACGAGAGACGCGAGGAACACGGGCAAAGGCGTAACGTGGAAGAGAAACGTTCATTTTGATCGAAATCCTTTTTTCGTTTACTTTCTTTTTCTTTTTTTTTTTTTTTTTTTTGATTTTTTACATACCTTGCTTGAGAATTCGCTCTGCGAAAAGTGACGAACGGGAAGTCGGCCGACGGTCAATTCGAGGGACGATGACGATAGCACGAAATTCGCGTCGGAAATGGCAGCGGAACGAACACGGCCCGATCGCGGCGTAATCGACGAGAACGAAACTCGTTGTGAATATAGGGTTCCACGGGAAATACGAGAGCACGTATCAACGCGAAAGCGATATGTCGAGGCTGCTGACCTCACTAAAATTTAGCCATATTGAAATGCGCAGTGGCTCGAGCGAGATAGCGAACAGCGAACGCAGAATAGTTCTGTCTCTTTTTTTTTCGCCTCTCCTTCTCCCACCCACTTTCCCTCCCACTCCCTCTAGTAAGAGTGTATGAATGTACGTACACATGTCCCACTTGCTGTCGCGAGCGGCATCATTTATCCTTGTTTGACTTTCGGTGAACAAGGATGAAATGATCTCGCGAACATTGCGCGACGTCAAGTGGAACGTGCTTTAAAAAAATCTCTTATAAAAATGTCTTGTTAATACATATGCGACATTGACTAATGATACGTTTGTATTTTAAAGTCGATATTAAATACTGATTATTAATATAAGACTTAATAAAGCTTTTACGCATTTTAAAGAATAAGGAGAAGGGCCAAAATTTTCTCTCTCTCTCTCTCTCTCTCTCTCTTTCTGTTTTTTATACAAGAATGATACGTCGAAGCCTATGAAATAAATTAAAAAAATAAAATTGATTGTTCAAATATAATATAATATAATATATTTAATTCAGAAATTCGTGCAAATATAATATATTTAATGGGAGAATTTTACATCTAGAATTTTTTCGAATTTTGAGAGAGGATCTAGCTCTTATTCTAAACTGGATTTATACTCGTTATTACATTAATTCTTTTATTCTCGTACGTATAAATTTATAAAAATATCCAAAAAAGAATAGATCTAAAAAGAGACACTTACCGGGAGAGCTATAGCGACAGTGGCGCTCGTGCCTTTTTGAGTAGTAGTCTAGTTCAATTCGATGTTCCAATAATTGAGAGTGAAGTCGTCGTCATCGGAACAGCCGTTTCGGAACAGAGCGCATTTCATATTCATCGTTGGCAGGAAGATTTTCGCAGGTATATTATATTACATATTTATCGTACATTTATCATAAATATACCTTGAGCCGAGATGTTTCCTACATTGTTTACGTTTTACATTCGCGAGCCTCGTTGATGACATTGTCGCCGGACGCGAATTTTCAAAGTCAATTATATTCGCGTTACCCGAAATATTTATACGTTAGTGAAGTGTACGGAGTACGGAGTCGCATACCTCGCCTCTCGCGCATGCGCTTGACTCACCGACAACATGGCGATCAGCGCCGACGCGAGGCACGTGTCGTTTACAGCGCGCGAACTGTCAATTGTAAACACAGAGATCTGATCAGGTCTGTGATTGTAAATTTGTGCGCGAATCTGTTTCAAATCGAATTGCGTGCTGTTCACAGTCGGACCGAATCGTGTCAGAGTCGAAGACTTTCGAGAGAGAGATGGATCCGGCTGAATCTTTGGAAAAACATCGCGATGATCATCGAACAGAGCGAGTTTTTTTAATCGAAGGCTATTTCGATGCAAATACAGGAAGCGACGATAGTACAAGGTAAGCGGTAATATTTATTTGAGGTAAAATCATCGAGAATGATCGCCAAACTTGCGTCAAAATGCGACCGGTCTGATATCTCCGTGGGGGGGGGGGGGGAATGAGAAGGGGGGAAAAGCTGTCTATATATAATTCATGCGAGAGACACGACTCCTGCGGTGTTCTCGTATATTTACAAATTATTCGTAATTCATAGTCAATAGTAATCATATATATATATATATATATATATATATATATATATATATATATAATATGTATATATCAACAAAATAATATTTTAGTCATTCTTACGTCGCTAATAAAATCTAGAAGCTAAACAGTCACAGGGTCTCGATCATCTAAAAAGTTGGTAGCTGTTGCTTAGCCGCGGGTCCTCAAGTACATTGTTCGCGCTCCCTACAATAACCTAACAATAAATAAACAAGTAGAAATTTATACATTCCCGCGCGCATTAATGACGATTAATGATGATTATGAATGTTGTATGCGCCACATGGTCGTAGATAACGAGATGACATCGACGCTTCTCTCACATTCGGTAAGTCGGGGAACTCTGAGTCGCAAATAAATATTTCTTAATTAATGCTATTTAGATTTGAATACAGAGAATATATAAAATAAAACGTATTATTATATTGATTTTTTTTAACTGTAAAAGAGAAAGTGTTTTAAAGAAAAATTTCTATTTTGCTCAAAGAAAAATATTCTCTCTCTCTCTCTCTCTCTCTCTCTCTCTCTCTCTCTCTCTCTCTCTCTTTCCCTCCCTCCCTCCCTCCCTCTCTCTCTCTCTCTCTCTCCCTCTCTCTCTCTCTCACATTACATTAAAAATTTATACATCCCAGGTTAAAATATTTTCAGCCTTTCATATTATATCACGTATTACTTTTATTTACGCATTTATTATTAGATTTTTTTATACAAGTCGGCCTTGATTTGAGATTTCTGCAATTAATACTTCCTTTCGAAACGGAATGAGGTGAAGGATTAATTGAAATCGATTGCGCGTATTTGAAACAGTTTTTTTTTTTTATCAACGATAATCTTATTCTCGCTGATAATCTTTTGCATAATATCGTCTTACTTAATGACAAAATGAGGACAGAACAGTCGTTGTCTTTATTTTTGTCGCAGTGTAGCGTGCCATGTGATCTGTCATCGTCGTCGTGAATGCCATAGGTATGTATGTATGCTAAAACTGTGGTTTCTCTAACGAGGTCGTCGCGGATACTGCTAATAATCGCGTGCATTTCCGTCGACGATCGTCTCTATGTTATCTACGACCGTAAACGGACGCAAATCGGACACCAAATGCATCATTTCTGTCTCTCGCACATAGCCATTTTAATTATACATCCGGGTTCGATTATGTTCCGGTTAATCCGATACTTCCGTTAACCTGGCTATTATATTCCGTGTTAGTACTTTTATAAAAATTTAATATTTCTAAAATCTATCTTTTTGCACTATATATTTGAGTAATTAATTTTTCATTAATTCTGATACATTTATTTTTGTGCTTGCGATTTGTTAGAAGTGTTTCTACTTTTTGCGGAAGTGGTGTCAGCACATCAATATTACAAGTCAGCATTTTTAATATCAATTTGGTGCTAATTGGTAGAAACAATAAATTTAAGATTAGAATAAAAAATTAGCATTAAATTGGCGTTTGATTTTATTCGAATTTGATTTCTCGTAATGGAGATGCCAAGTTAATGGAAGTATTCGTGATAATTCGTGATTAATTCGTCCTTTACTTTATATCGTAGCTATAAGCATAATAAATGAAAATAAATGAAGGTTTGATTAATTCGATGCGACGACCGATGCTCAATTATTTGCTCGTTTAATTGAATTGTTAACCGTTTGCTCTGATCATATAGCTCTAGCTACGATATAGTCGGCGAAATGGAATTCTGTGGCTCCATGATTTACGCGTTATGTATCCTATAAATACTGTATTATTAAATCTCACAAAGACAGAATAATGCGTTTTATTCCAGGAACAAAATTTGCTTTGAATTAAAATTGAAATTTTCTCTGAAATAATTTTTTACGATCAAATCATAAAAAAGAAAGAGTCTAATATGTACTAATTTGTAATATTATTATATTAAATATATCGCTGTTTAAGAAAGAGAAAATATATGTACATCATTTTTTTTTTTTTTTTTTTTTTTTTTTTTTAAAGAGAAAGTATTGTTAAATGCCAGCTAGTATAACTTTGCGTTCTCTTCTTTACTTTTCATTTTATCTTTTGGAATTTCTTCCGTGCTCTCCGTTTGTAACATACACGATAGAACGTGTTATAAATTAATCTACTCGAAAAATTTACAAACTCGCGGGATACACGGTTCTTGCATGGGACTAGAGAATTTAATTGACCGACGTTAATTCATATCGGTGAGCGACTCTCGCATGTATTCTCGCATGAGAACTGCATCAATTGCAGCGAGCCACACCGCGAGGAATTTCTTTCGCCGTAGTTAGGTATCGGATTTCGACTCCGATAATCGGTATCACTGCGCGATGTCTCGTGTATTCGTGCGTGTCAACGTATGCTGGATACGTCGTTTCGTCTGTAGAGCACGCGCGCGTGAACATCGCGTATAAAGGACCTTTTCCCTACCTAAATGGACTATCTACACGCTTTCGTCGTGGCCCTCCTCTCGCCATTCTTCGCATTTTCCGTATTCGGTTTTTTTTTTTTTTTTTTTAACTACCAAATAGCACCTATTCTCGTCACGCGTAACTGTGTGCAATTAATTTTCATTTCTTTTTATTTTTTCACGCGCTTCAATCCTTTGCGGTCTTTCTAAGCGTGTTATATAACGCAGAGAAAAAAAAAACATACATTGATGTATATACATCGCGTATTTTTTATGTGAAAAAAATTTAGCACATTTAGACATTATTATTGAAAAATTAATTTAACATTTTTCGAGGAAAAATAGATTGTTGTATGATAATTAATAATTGTCGTATTGCAAAGGATCAATGCGCATATCCTTGAATCGTCGAGTTTACACTAGCAACAGAATATTTTTATGCTATAACAATTATTATTTCATAATGCTAGCAATTAGACGAGGATTGCACGTTTATGCAATAAATAGCCAGCGTCCGCGCTAGAATACTCAAGCGTGACTATTTTTGAAACGGTATTTCTGTGATACGTTATTGTGTCTCCGAGGTTTTCCGGTACTCGACGGAAATAGCCGCACGCACACACATGCGAAGTGAATACGATAAGTGAGTCAAATAGCCGTAATCAATTTGATGCTCTTTAATTGTCTATGTAGTATTTCCAGTCGGAACAAACTAGGCAAAACAAATTAGAGAAGAATTGTTCTCAATATTGTCAATTATCGTATTGAATACGTAAGGAGCTAAGAACGAAGATGAGAGAAAGAAGAAAAAACATACGATAGTGTAAACTAAAGTTATCTCGAGTTTCTAGCTGTAAATTTAATTAACATACGTACTCGTATAGTTTGCTTTTAAAATCATAAATTTTATTAAACTATAACATGTGAAATTATAAATGTACGTGTAACATTTAGGTTGTATCAACAAGTAAATATTAATTGAAAGCGATTAAGACTCCTTTTATGAGTGCGTTATCGCGAGGCAATCTAAAGCGAGGAAGTTGTTTATAAATCGCGTTGCCAATGGACAAAGAGAAAAACGCACGAATTAATTAGGCTAATTAGCAGCATAGAAATGAATAAATTAACTTAAATCCAGTGATAGGGTTTATTTAGGAAAGCGTAACGTTTTGCAAAGTTTAACAAAATTTAATCAGGATGCAACGAGATTTTACGACGAAATTAAAACGAATCAAGTCTCAGAGCTCGAAGAATCTAAACGCATCATCTTTAATTGCGCAGATGAAAATCCATTGCATACTGCTCGTGTAAACTCGGCCCATAAGTCACGGATATAAATTTGATCGTGACGTATTAATTTCTATTTCGCTGGGATCGGGAGATTTATTACGATCGCCGTGACGATGCTGCGAGTAAAGATGAAAAAAAAAAAAAAAAAAAAAAAAAAAAAAAAGTATCGCGTCAATATAATATAGCGTCAAATCGATAACGAACTGTATAAAATAACAAGGATATGATAACAAATAACGTTACGAACAAAAAACCCCATCTCATTATACAATAGAAAATTAAATATAAAACTGCATTTCTTTCTCTAATAAAAATTCAACATGTGCTGCATCGCGTGTTTCTTAGAGACTTTAATACACCCTAGGATTCTTCTAATTCTAATTAAATTAAAAATAAAATTATATCGGTGCGATCTGTTTTTCGCAAACAGTTTTGTTTTACAACTTATGTCTAAATAATTAATAACAAACTGGCAAACGCTTTTTTCGCTTACTACTTTTTACATAAAAAACGAATAACGTGTACGAAACGGAGAAGCCTCATCACGGCGTTCGCGTGTCATTGCACTTGTGTTAAGGGTCTCTACAAAGTTGTGACGATGAGAGAAAATCGCGCAGTTTATATCGTTGAAGCAGTGGTGTAGTCTTATAAAACATTACATCAACGAGTCTACACGAGATACTTTTTTTTTCTTTCGCTGTAATTTCGCCGCGCAAATCAACTGCGTATTAAAGTTCTGATCTGCGACCATATTACGCAGCAATAACTTGCATAATTTTTTCGCAATTGCACGTTTGACGTGTACATTTTTTTTTTCTTTGATAATAGTGACTGGTCCTATTATATGACTTGGCATTGGTTCTGCAAAGATATGAGAGAGAATATAATACGTCTCGTCACAGTACAAAAAGTTTAACAGAAAAATATATTTTCGACCTGAACTCGCTAAGAAGTTTGTGGAGCTCTTTAGTCAAAATACGTTACCCTCTAATTTCTATTCTACTAACCGATTATCGTCTACATTCGCGTATGATTTTATCACATGATTTATGCCTTTATATAATTTACGAATGTGTATTAAAATTGCGCGTCGTAATTAATCTTTTAACACACCGTCAGTCTCGTTCGTATTTTATCTCATGTGCTTATTTTCGCATATATAAACAAATTTTATCATAATTTTAGATAATCCATACATACATCTATATAATACATGTACACGCTAAAAATATCTTTATATATAACATGAAATAATTCAGAACATTTTTTTCGAAAAAAAATAAACATATTTAAATTTTCATATCATTATTACTTCATATATTTTTAATAAGATAATTTAACGATTAAACGTACGATCATAAGAGCGGGGATATAGTAACGAACGACTACCAGCGGGTTAAAGGAAAATGTACGAACGGAAATCGAGTGGACGCCGCTTCGACTACACCACCGCGAAAGGAGAAAAGGATACGCTTCAACGGGTATCCTGCGGCGGTTAATAATTCCGCAAAGGTTCTCGCCGGCCGGCGTTTCTTCGTCCGCATATCTTTGCGTCGCTCGTAGCTCGTAAACGGCTACGGCCTCGGTAAATAGCCGAAACCGCGTAAGAAGTGGCGTCGCGATGTTTGTCGTCCATCGCGGTTCCTTTCTCCGTGCGCCATTCAGGATCGCTGGACTTGCGGCCAGGGTCAAGGTCACGATGGTCAGGAGGCGAGAGTGGTTCTGTGCCAGGAAGAGTGCTGCTGCTGCTGCTGCTGCTGCTGCTGCTGCTGCTGCTGCTGCTGCTGCTGCTGCTGCTGCTGCTGCTGCTGCTGCTGCTGCTGCTGCTGCTGCTGCTGCTGCTGCTGCTGCTGCTGCTGCTGCTGCTGTTGATGCTGCTGCTGCTGCTGCTGCTGCTGCTGCTGCTGTTGCTTCTGCTGCTGCTGCTGCTGCTGCTGCTGCTGCTGCTGCTGCTGCTGCTGCTGCCTCTTTTGGCTGCAAAAATGAAAAACAGAATTGCGTTATTAGTTTCGTTATGAATGACGCACATGTATACATCGAGTTGTCATTCTATTATTTATGCTATACCTAGATGGAAAATATTATTATAAATAGAATCTATATAAATATTATTAAATAATTTGCATATAACGAAGTTAAAATGTAGTATACTAGTAATTAATTTGTCAATATCAGCTGATTGTCATAATGCATATAAATACACATATAAGAAATAATAAATTTAAATAGGAATTTTAGAAATAAAATAATATTTTCTCACACATATGTTTTAAGAATAATTTTTACTTAGGAACATAAACTTAGATAGAATATTTACATAGATACAACAAAAAATGGACAAACACTGAAGTGTAGAAGATGTAATATTATATCATTCAAAAATTTCATCCTATAACATTTTTTAGATAAAATTTTTTTTCTTATAGATGTATTTATTTTATTGCCAAAATATATTGATATTTTTTTATGAAAGATTTATTAATAAATATCATCAGCATTTTCTCAATAAAATAATTGTATCGATAAAAAATATAATTTTATCAAAAAAATGTTTCTAATTTTCAGCGTAATAAATCTAGTATCTAATAGAAAATACAAAACTTATGTCTAGATAGTGATGAAAACTTAAATGAAAGAATAAGCAGTCTTTTTTAATATAACATCAAAGTAATATACTTTATTGCTTCTCGCAGAATAAACAACTCGCGTCTAGCTTGTAGCAGCGAGTTACGATAAAGAGCGGAGTACGATAAGGGATATAAGATCCGGATCGTCTCCGGTCTTCCTTTCCTCGGGGATACGTACACGTGCACATTGTTTCTTTATGAAATCAGTTAGAGACTCCGAATGCGGCGTGGAATTATGCGCATACTTTTGCGAGGTTCGATATTCGCGAGGATAACGCGAACGTGTACGCACACGAGCATTGAAGGAAGAAGAAGCGCAAAAAGAATTCGACGGAGAAGATGTTGTCCGACGCGTCATCGTCGTGTCTCGGTCAATCTCTCGGTATAATAAAATCGACACGTGCGCTGCGAAACGAATACTGTCGTCGAATCGTCATCTAAACGTATGCGTCACGGTGTCCACGTAAGCGAGATTACGAGGTTATCGTTAATTACAATGGAATGCAAATTCGCGCCAGCGGTCCAGCTTCGGCTCGTAATTATCCGGCTACGCAATTTAGAGACGGATCTACGTAGGTATATACCTGTGTATTTTCGTTAACGATGCGAATGTATCGAATGATAACGATGGCTATAAATGAAGCTTCAATTAGAAATAGTATTTCAATGTTGAGACAGACTTGCTAATTTTAGTTTATTATTATTTTACGTATGAATATACAGTAAATCTCATATTTTATGACAATTAAGATTAATAAATTGAATACGAATAGCAAATATTAACATTAGATGTAATAATTATATTTTAACGAAATAATTAATCAATTCGTTCAATTGTTAAATCAATTTAAAAATTAAAAAGAAAGCTTAAATACTTTGCATATAATAATTAAAATTTAATATTAGCAATCAATTTATATTAGTCAAAATAGTCAGCTGATACATACAGCTATAACATACATATATGTATAATACATTAAAGAAACATGTAATGCACTTAAGAAACAATCAAATCAAATGCTATTGAAATTTAAAAAATAAGATAATTTTTCAAAAATTATTCTTAAAGATTATTTTATAAAAATTACAATGTTATATACATATATATGTAGAGCTGCCCTCACTCATATACGTAGCTAATGAAAAGTAAACTAATTTTATTTACAAAGTCAAATGATAATGCCTTTACTCCATATTCCGATGCTATCAGCAAAAGATTTTGCCGCTACTGTTTTCTACCCTCGCGGTTGACGGCATGGTTTTTGTCATTCGATCTTACAATTAGAGACCGTTGATCGATAGCATTTCGCCGCAATCTCAAAGTGGTTCGAGTCCCATGATAACAGTGTTGGCTGTTCGGCTAACAATAAGGCTAACTAATTGCAAGAGGAATCGAACGCGTCTAATCCTACTTACAATCACATATATACGTTTTGCACTCATAACATTAGTATACACACGTGTATACTAATGTTAAGAGTTTAGAGAAATTAATGCCATACACATTAATATGTATAACGTTGCAATTTTTATAGAATAATTTTTGCAAAATCATTCCTAAAACACATGTGTGAGAAAATTTTATTTTATTATTTTATTTTTTAAATTTCTATTTAAATTTATTATTTCTTAAATATGTATTTATACGCACTATGACAATCAGCTGATATTGACTGAAATTAATTATTATATTATAGTATACTACATTTTAACTTCGTTATATGCAAATTATTTAATGTATATAATTCAATCTATATAATTTCTCATGGTCTGTGTATAATTTATGATCGCTGGAAATGCGTTGCGACAACTTTACAGACATTTTTCTTTATCGCTTGTAGTTTTTGTAAAATAGTTGTCGCAATTCTTTTAATGACTTTATATAATGCAAGAAACTCATTTTACACGTGCAAGGACGGTCTCGCCGAATTTATCAAATTTTTATCTTAACAATTGCATCATCATTCGTGGACTTTGCTGCTTTCGTGAACGTGAACGTGAACGTGAACGGCATCGTTGCAATTTCTTCTGCGTTAACGGGCGCACCGTTATACGTATCGCGCGTTAGGAATAGGCGGTTATCTGCGTGCACGCGTTGGAAGATCAATTAGGACGCGCCGCTTAATTGAGAGCGCTTTTCCTACATCGTAATGTAACAACAAAGGCAAGGATAATCGGGACAATTACTGGCACGCGATTTCGATGCTGAAAGTCGCATACCCGGCCGCATGCGGCATATGGTGCATTCTCACGGAGTGAACAAAGTGCACGAAAGAAATGTACGTTATGGAATATAGCTCGAAAAGATAAGACTCACCGTTCGTTTACATTAGCAAGAGGAGATATTACACAGATATCAGGTATAATTGCGTAACATCCGAAAACGCTGTCTTTCCAGACCACAAGTTTCCTCTCTCATATTGATGAGAAAAATAATTGCAGTCTCTTTAGGACGCGCGCGATTGCCTATGCCCCGTTTTCGGACAAATATGCACGATTTTTTGCCGTAATAATAACATTCGCCAGAGATGATGTACGTTGCAATTTTACCTACGTATTACCGTTGAATATGTTTTTTCCGAATAATATGTCACGCCGGTGATGCTTCTCCTTCTCCTTCTTCTTCTTCTTCTTCTTCTTCTTCTTCTTCTTCTTCTTCTCTTGGTATTTTTTTGGGGCGAGATTTAGAATTTGCGCGTAAAATACACGCTGCGCGGCAAGGATGGGTTTAATACTTGGGATTTGCGGCTTATCGTAATTAACGGTTAGGCCGGCGCGGTGGTTGTTTGTAATCCCGGTGAATTAAACGCCACGTCAGAGACGGCTTGAAACGAACGGTAGGCTGAAAGTTGCGCCTCGCAGTTAGGTCTCGCGATCCATTTTCTCCCCCCCCCCCCCCTGAAGCGAACGAAACTTTTTTTTACGCCCGACTCGCGCCGACGACTTCTTCTCGTATAACGAGACACGGGTGGTGTATATACTCCTCGCGAGGGCGTTCGATGATGATAATCTATCCGCGCTTGCCTGCCATGATTTGAAATATAGATGGCCGAGTTTCATAGAGTAGCGGCGCCGTAGACGCTCGTCTTGCGACTCTCTTTGGAACGGGTGTAGTACGCCAGTCGGCATGAAATATGAATTCCCCGATCGAAGACGCTCCAGAACTTTATGCTTGTCTCGCGGGAAAACTCTTTCCATCTCTTTCTCTCTTTCCTTTATTGTAAAACGAATAAATGCGCGCGAATGGAGGTGAATGAGTTTGGTATTGACGCACCGAAATTATTATCACCTAGGTACTTGAAAATGTCGTCGTGTACATCGGATGCTCGTTCGAAATAAAATTTACTCCCTGGACGTCTCGCGCGTGAAATATATCTTGATCATTTCTTTTTTTTTTTTTTTTTTTTTTTTTTTTTTTTTCTCTTCCTTTTACGCTAAAGCAGACATCATGACTATCTATGTTGATTATATAGTGTTTTTTTTTTTTTTTTGTTTTCATCCCTGCAAATTATGATTCTCCATACAATGTATCCATCTTGTGCCGCTCTATTCCTTCCGATATATGATTGTGTATACATATATATATATATATATATATATATATGTGTGTGTGTGAACATTTTTTCAATAATATATTTAAATCTCATGCCGCTTATGACGTGACTATCGAATATGTATCAGATAATCGAATATGCAAAATTGCAAAGCATTTAAGTAGCGCGGAAATATTTATTATCACGTTTCCAATTGGACTTTGTTATAAATACAATGACCCCGATTAAATTTTGCGTGCTAAAGGTCACCCGTCTCATCTTTTTATCTTCTTTTTATTAAGAAACATCACCACTCATGAAATATTAAGTTAACCGATAGCATACTATAATTTCTCGATTAACAAAAAGATCGTTTTTATTAGGGATCGTCGATTTTATGCGCTGAACAAAAGAAAAAAATAGAAATTCTAATAAATATTAAAGAGATTGTGATCTCTAATAGCAACGATTCGTCTAGAGACTTTAATTATTAAATTAATTTAACTAAATTAATTATAATAGAAGAGAAATAGCTAATATTACAGTAAATTCATAATTTTGCGGCTTCAAGCGCTATGTATTATAACAATAAGTATATAATGCATTAAATTGGAGAAAAAACTAAAGAATAACGCATTTTATTCTGAAGCTTGATTTGGTCTTTGAAGCAGATTTTTATAGTTAAGTGTATAATATTCCAAAATTCGACGCCGCGATTAAATATAATTTTCATCAAGTTTTTTGAACGTGGTATACATATACTATACATGGATGTACCTTCTGTAAGAAATAATCTACCAAATTGGAAAGCAAGATTGCTTTGGTAATTTTCCCCGATTTGCGTACTTCAAGAGTTTGCACGCATGTGGATGCCCACGCTTTAATCTAAAAGAAGTTTCGAACTTTATTTTGGAAAGTTTTGCGCGTGCGAAAAAGAAGTAGGCATTTCCCGAGATGATTGCGATAGTATGAGTACACCACGGTGAAAATTTAATGAGAGCTCGATGAATTCCTGATGGGCGAAATGTCGGCCGAAAAACTTTTGCGCCATTTATCCTGAAAACATTATTAAGCTCGATGGCCGAATTTCTGTCAAAAACTTTCTTCCACTCATATAACTTGCTCACTCTCCAAGTTATTTAATACAGCGGTACGGAGTTCATGGACGTTTGTCGTGATTAACGAATAGCTTCTGTTTATATTACTTGGTAAAAATTGGGAGTCTTATGTATTATCGTATCCCACTGTTTATCACATTGCATGAATTAAACAAGTTGTTTACTTTGTATAATGATAATAAGATCATAAAGTCAAATTATATTATAATTATATGTGTGTGATATAAACTAATATGTATAAATTAAGTAAGAGATAGACAGAGACATAGCATATACGCGTATACATGTATATCATACATACCGATATGATTATGAACAATAGATAAACAAAATACCAAAATAGAAGGCAATTTCATCACATATCGTTAAATGTTGGTCATTTATGTAATTTTTTATGGCAGACGCAATAAAAAGAAATCAAAAAGATTTTATGTCAAAAGATAGTACACTTTATGCTTTCTGTATAATAATAACATCGTATAATTATCTATATTTTTATATTTTAATTTTATCTTTTCTTCAATATATTTTCTATATTTCAATAATATATTTATTATTATTTCATTAAAATTATACGTAAATAAATTCCGTTTCCAATTTTTATTATAATTTTTAATATAAATAGCAGGGGGAGAGATAAGATCTAAATTTTAGACGTGTTTGATTAACTGTGTAAATCGCTTTACTAAAGTATTTTAGGTTGATGTTAGATCGAGGTTGGCTGCTTATTAAGGTCACACTCGTTGATAAGCTAAGTACTTTTTCTCGTGTCACTGATCGTCTTTCCAGCTAAGCCACCGTTCAGCCGTGCGAGGTAAAATGTGGGTCGCTTTGAAAAGGAATGCGTATATTATTGTCTAAATTATATTACGCTAGGAAGAAGCATTAACTTATTCTCAATATCCAATAAGTCTCAAAGATTACTTATATATATATATATATATATATAATATCTAAAAAGTAGTACATTTGCATACATTTGTATAAATAAAAATTTTTTATATTAATTTCTAAAAATCCTCTTTCCGAAAATTTACACCAGAGGTGCGTGAAAAATTTAAATCGAATTTTCCTAATATTGATTTTTCCCATTATCGTTTCAACTAATCACGAGGCTTTGAATGAAATGAGAAATCTCGCGCGAGTGTTGAATGTTCTCTTTCATTTTGCGTACTCGAAAACGTCGAGTACGTACCGGCTTGCTTGCTGTAGTACGTGGATCCTAGTACCAGCGGCGACACTACCGGTACTCAGCTCGTAACGACTCTTTGCAACGACGAGGACGATCGATCGAGGTGCTCTCGGTCTGCACGTGCGCAGATTACGCGGTTCTCTCTCTCTCTCTCTCTCTCTCTCTCTCTCTCTCTCTCTCTCTCTCTCTCTCTCTCTCTCTGTTTTTTTCCTCCCATCTCTCTTCTCCTTCTGTACGCTACCACGACCACGTCACTGCTCGTCGAGGTGAGTCCAACATATAGCCTTCCATAGACATAGAGCCACCCACGCGCTCACACACATATATATATATATATATATATATATATACATACATACATACATACATACATATACGCGCACATATGTGTCGATACATACATCGATCTAATGGTGAGGGTGGGTGAAGCGGCTTCACGGTGGTGCCGAATGGTTCGTGAATCTTAATACAAAAGGGTAGAAGGTATATACGTACGAGCGTAATAAGAAACGCCACGTGGACACGTCGACTCAACACGTGCATACCAATGCAATGATCGCCAATTGTTTGCTTATCGTTCTTCAAATATTATTCGATAATTCAATGTCAATCGCGGAGGTCAATTGATTTTTCGGGTAATTCGATTTAAGTTGATTAGCAGCACATGTGTGATGTACGAAATGTGGTGTAAGAAAGAGAGAGAGAGAGACAATTTCTCAGGGAACCACCTGCATTTGACAGTTTATCTCTAAAAATTTTTTTTCAAAAAATAGATTTAATTGTTTTGTATTAAAACTTTGTCAAACCACGCTTTTTCTGCGTAAGTCCCTTTTCTTCGCATTAAGCGCACGATATTTTTTTTTTTTTTTTTTTTTTTTTTTTTTTAGAAGGGACGGATCCCCCTTCGATTCTATGTACAGCGGTACACTTTTTTTTTCTAATAAAACGATCGCCACACCGGCGATTAAGCTCGCTGTCTTGAAGTGTTCCTCGCTTTTACAATCTCCCATCCCCCTTCCCCACATCCTCTCCCCGTTCGTTTCATTTCTTTTACTTTTATCGATCGTCGCGTCTCCGACATCGCGCGACGCTTGACGCAATGACAACGACAGCGTTGAAGTGAAAAAAAAAAGCAACGAATGATAAGCCACGTATGTCCGTTTTTCTTTCAAATTGGCTTGGTGTGGGTTCGTGTATGTGTGCGAGAGGTCGAATCCACATCGTCATCGTGAGAAAATCTTTACCTGATATCATGGTTACAGGCATGCTTTCAGGCATAACGTTAATCATCCAAAAACGAGTCACGTGGCCGTGGTTGTTTGGACATTCTTTTTTACAATTTTTCTTTATTCCAATTTTGACAAACGTATCATTTAGTTTTATCGGATTGGAAAAATGATCTTGAAAAATCTTACGTCTGTAGTGTGCAATAATTACTAAAGAATAGTGTTGAAATAGCGTATCAGTATACATTGAAATGTAAAACGTGCTCAGATAAGCCGAAATAGAGCATATCTACGACCATATTTTTTGTCGGCTATATATAGACATCGATCCGCAGCGGCCGTTCTATGGCGAAACTAAAATTTAAAAAAAAAGAACGTCCGCAAATGTATCGTACACATAATTGTCTCACATGTGCGATCTGACTAAACGCCATCTGATTTTGATATTCAACTGCTGTCTCAATTTGATATTTAAACTCAATTAAAGTCAAGTCTGATCACACGGAGCGAACATATTTTACGATGTGTCAAAAAGTATTACAAAGTTGTTATAAATTAATATAATTCAAAGGGTTTATTATTAATCGAACCTAACCAAACTGGTTAAATTAAACTTTATACTTTTATTGAATATTTAATAAGCTTATCAACAAACGACGACGTTTCGACCTTTGATTTAGGTCCTTTTCAAGTCTAAAAATATATTCTGTTAATTCGTACGCAAAAATGTCACTTAGATTTGCTTTTATATTTTTGATTTTTTTATATTTTTAGACTTGAAAAGGACCTAAACCAAAGGTCGAAACGTCGTCGTTTGTTAATAAACTTATTAAATATTCAATAAAAGTATAAAGCTTAGTTTAACCAGTTTGGTCGATTAATAATAAACCCTTTGAATCATTTTCGTCACTCATGATATATAATTTGACCAATAAATGAATATAAGTAATTTAACATAAATAATAAACCTAACCTAATTTATTTCTCTATGAGGATGCTCGTAATCTACTTAAAATACTCCAAGTTTAAGATTTAATGCGACGTAGAAAGGTAATTTTTATAGATGCATAATCGTGTCTTTATGGCACTAAAGTTGCCATTAATTGTAGTTATCTGATTTTCTCGTTCTTGTACTCGCGATCTTCACGCTTCAACATGAGAGAGAGAGAGAGAGAGAGAGAGAGAGAGAGAGAGAGAGAGAGAGACGCATATTTAGCGCTAAATGAACACAGAGAATACGAGGCATTGTTTGCGCCGGGAGAGTATGCGTAACATCGATCCGCGAGAGCGGCCGCGTGTGCTAATGAAGTACGAATCTGTGCGCGTCCAGGAACACGTGGTGCACGCGTAGCCGCACGCGTGTCCTCCTTCCGTCCCTCTTGGCTCCCTTGCTGCGTAAATACTTGAAGGCCGTTCATAATATTATTCGTCGTCGGGCGTCCCTGGGATTTTCCGACAATCGATGTCTGATTTCCTATTTTCATTATTTAGCACTTACGCGCCCGAATGTCTGATGCCGGATATATATTTAATCATCGTGTATAGCGTATCTAATAAACGAAATAAAACTCAAAGGCAGACAAGTTATGTTGGTAATCTCGTGATTAAAATATATATCATCGTTATGAAAATATTCATATGTAGATATATGTAGAAATAGTACATTATAAGATTCAAGTCCCTTTCGTGAGAGACCATTGACCGGGTAAACGAGCGACTCTTATTTGCCAATCGATTTCTAGCACTCCTCGCATAGATTTCTACTTCGTGTAGTAGACCTGGCCTATCTTTAAGCCACTTATCCTATTTGTGTTCGACGTGACGTATTCGAAACTATATAATCCCCGATATCCCGTCGAACGAATTTAGATTGCTGTAGTGCGTCGAGCTCGAGCGATCAATCGTTGCTCGATGTAGCTACGAGTTCTCTCGTTCCGCGTTCCTCGTCGCTCAGACGCGACAGAACTTTGTAGCCAACTTTTCCCCAGAGTTATTTGATGTCTTTTTTTTATGCGATTGTTGCAATTTTATTTCCTACGCATAGACATGTGATAAATTGAGTTTTTCTCTTCGAGGTATGTACATATGTACATATATAGCATTCGTGTCAAGTTGTTACAGTTTTCCGACAATATTTTGGTTTCACAACCGAGAATACTTTTTATCAAATGTAAATTATCGTCCTCCTTCTTTAAATCTGTTTCTTGAAAAAATCAATCCATTTATTTTGCGTAGCAAAAATTGAATCTATCTAAAAAGGAGTTTAAAATAGCTTTTGCTTTTTATAATACATGAAATTTTGATATCATCACCCTTTACAAACGGGACGAATTGCGGTATATGCGCGCTTCCTAGTGATATCCATCGATCCGCTTTTAAAGGGGCATTCACATCAGTGATATATACCTCTACCTACGTACACTGGCACTGAGGGAAGCGGAGAGGGTCTCCTCATGACAGTCCCAGGGGACCAATGACCCTCACAGTGTCTGGCTCGATCACTGTGTCGCGATGCTCGTTACCGACACAAGGCGACTTTATAAGCGATACTGCGAACTCGGTCGAAAAGTCCGTGATCGCGAATGCTTGGAGCGAGTTATTGCTATGAGAAACTGGGAACTAGGCACAGAGAAATGTGATTGGAGGAAGTAAACTAGAGAGGAAGTGAGGCAACGATGATGATGATGATGATGATGATGAAAGTGAACAAAAATAGAGAAGAGAGACGCAAGAAAGAAACGAGAGAATAAAGCGGAGAGATAGAGAAGAATGATAAATAGCATTACGATCGTACAAAACCGAAGAAGAATAAGAACCAAAATGGAGAAGGAAAGAGAGAGAGAGAGAGAGAGAGAGAGAGAGAGAGAGAAGGACGATGAAGAATTGCTTTTGTGTTTCATCCATCGACTTTTTCTCCCTTCAACTTTCGACCATGCTCTTTATCTCTCTCTCTCTCTCTCTCTCTCTCTCTCTCTCTCTCTCTCTCTCTCTCTCTCTCTCTCTCTCTCTCTCTCTCTCTCTCTCTCTCTCTCTATCTATCTATCTATCTATCTATTTCCCGATCCCATCTTCCTTTCGCGCGCGTTTTCTTCCTTTACCTGCGGCGGGAACGTAGGCGTGGACGTGGGCGAGGTGTCTTTCAGGGCCGGCGAACATTGGCCGATCCCAGTCGAATGTCTCATAAATCGCGCTGACCCTCAGATCCTCCCGAACTGTCGATAGATACGTCCCTGCCGATCCAATTCTATGGCGGGAGATCTCAGATTCCATCGCGGAGTAAGACGGAATCGGGCACGAGAGTACGCAGTACACTGCGAGAAATATCGTTGACGATTATCGTAGTTAACAGCGTATAGTGGAACGTTGAATATGCGCGTATTCGATTAACTCGATCTGTCCAATTGGGACCGATCTCTATAAATCTTCAAAAGCAATATCCGGATCCTCGAATCGGAATTGTGACCGCTCTTGTAAATCGAATTTAGCTATATAGCTACATATCATAGCTTCATATCAAGATCTAATAGCGTTACAGTTATACACGTTATATATTGTTCAACTTTCTCTCTCTCTCTCTCTCTCTCTCTCTCTCTCTCTCTCTCTCTCTCTCTCTCTCTCTCTCTCTCTCTCTCTCTCTCTCTCTCTCTCCCTCCCTCTCTCTCTTTCTCTCGTTCTTTAAAATTCAAAATTACATATTTAAATTTATACTTGATTGCTTTTTTACATGATTTTAGTGTAAACTTGCTTGTCATTACATTATGAAATTATACCAGTCATAGTCATGCTAATTATACAATTATCTTTATGATTTTGTTGCATCTTCTAATAACATATATGAATTAATTACAAACGAGAACAAGGATAACATACGTGATCCTTTTCTTTACTATATATTTATATAATATATCGATTTATCATTACATCACCAAGAGAACGATTGAAGTGTTTGTTTTTTTAATTATCACTTGATTACTTGACACGACGTGCGCTTCTTGCAAAATGTGCAGAGTCTTATCAACGATATACATCCTGTTGATTTACAAAGTTGCTTGAATGTTAATCAAAGCGATACGCTGCGAGACATATTTTAAGCGGAATTTTTTTTTCCCAACGCGTTTGCCACGTGAAGAATGATTACACAAGAGAGTTATGTAACAAATATTGTGCAACGAAATATAGAAAAAAAATATTGTTGTTATAATGTATGTTGGATGTAATTTCGCGACGAAATTCCAGCTTCTTTTTATATAAAAAAGTCGGATTAGTCATTAAATTTCTCAATTCGACAAAACTGGAACGCATCTCGGAGAGAGGAGAGCCCTTGAAATGGCTACGTTAAATAAACACAAATTTAATTAATTAACAGTAAGATCTAAATATTCGGAAATACAGATGTTACGAATATGGATGATCCTTTCTCGGTGAGATCGTTACTCTGGAATAATAAACTAATCTCTCCCTCTTTTCGACCGTTCATTCACGAGAGGGTTAAATCCCGCTGAGATTTTTGCTTCCTGTCCGGTGTCCCTCTCCCTTTTCTCCTTATCGCGTCCCTCCTCGCGCTTTCGAATTCCCCGTGTCCTGTTCGTGGCACGATCGATGAACGTTCGTGTCGTCGTGTGACGTCGACACGAACGAGGGCCCTCCTCTAATGCCTCTCCCTCTCATTAAAACCGTCTGTCCGTCCGTCCGTCCGTTCGTTCGCTCGTCGGCGTAGAGTAGCATCCTAATGCTATTTACACAAGTGCTCCCCGTCGTGGCGAAAGGGCGTTCGGGACTGTGTTCTCGAGACCGTGCATGTCGCATGTCGCATGTCGCACACATAGCACACGCTGATGCGTACCCGCGTTTATTACATCACGCCGACTCGCGCGATCAAGCACCGTGTAATCCCAAACGCGTTTCGGAACTTTTCGAGAGCCGGTGCTCTTTGTCTTTCACGGGGTCGCGACGCGCGTTCCGTTAATTGCCGGCAAGGTCCTTTCGTCCCTTTGCGTTTCATTACCGAGACGCGGGGAGATTTAGTGCCGACTATAGAAACGCTCCTCTACCTTGGCGAATCGATAACTATTTCCGTAAGCAAGGTGTATGAGAGATTCTTGTCGATTATTTTACTAATTTTACATCTTGCCTTGTATTTGTATTATTTATGTGTCTAAGCAAGATTATGTTTATTATTTATTACGCTCACAATCAGACTTTATACTTTGCCTTCGTGGCGTTGAGAAATATATTTTTGTAAATATTTTTATATAATGCAGACATTTTTTTCTCTCTCTCTCTCTCTCTTTCTCTCTGTAAGGAGACCTTATCACAATGTCAACATAACGGTATAAGCATATTTTTCAAATGGATAAGATAAACCAAGTTGTAAATTTTTTTCTTTTTTATTAAACATTGACGTTAATTGAAGAACAAATATATGAGAGTCGCTGTTTTCGTCTAGTCAAATCAATTCAAGGCTAATATATCGCAGCAGCTTTCAAGCTGATCTAAATATAATAAATGAAACGATCCCTCGTACGCGAACACAATAACGTCCTCCCTGGCGCGATCGGCGTGGCGTGGAAAATTAGCATACCATCACTGGATAACCTTATCCTTTCTACCCACGTAGTGTTATCGGTCCTTCGGATCTATACCCGAGCCTATGAATCCTAAATATGCGAACTTGCGCAACCGCACAGCCTTGTCGTCGACGTTGAGCTTAGCGAGTTATTAAGCGTAGACAACGAACGTAGGACGAAAACGTAGGTCGTTGTCACGACCCAATTTCGCGTTGTGCCAATGTGACCAATCGTATTCGAACAGACGTTCCTCATTAGAGAAGTCTCGATTAACTAATTAACAGTCTGCCGTGCAGACTGGAAATTTCCAGAGAGGGGAACTCTTCGAACCGTTTCGAGCGCGCCGGCCAGCGTTGCCAAAAATTTCGGCGTACATCGTGTAGAATTTCGAGAATTCTATTTTAAGCGTCAAATGGAATGTAAAAAAATGCGATGCGAAAAGATGATGGGTAAAATAAACTAATTTTTGCCTAACAAAAGTGTAACGTGTTTACGTAATTATGCCTTTTTTTTTTTTTTTTTTTTTTTTTAATAATTTTGAGATGCGTTTTATTTATCTAACAATAAGCACGTGGAAAAATAATTAAAATTGGTCTTAAAGGAGTCGAAAGTAAATAGAAAAGCTGTATTTTGGTCTCTTTAAGACGAATTTTGAGCATTTTCCTATGGATTTATCGTTAAGACAAATAAAACTGGTATCATTTTGTGTTTTGCAACTCTATAATTTGCGTTACACCTCTTAAGCAGAAATCGGTCCTATTATTATCCATTGTTCTTTGTAGAGCAACTAAGAAGATAAGGAAAAAAAAAAATTACACCGAGCGATGAATATAGAACGGAAGTCAAAGTGAATATTTTTATCGTCACGTTGCATTTTTTTTTTTTTTTTTTTTTTTTTTTTTACAAAGTAAGTACGCTTATTTGTCTTGTCGCAATTACGCTTAATGACAGATCGTTAATTTTCTTTCCGATGCCTCGTAGAGAAAATGTAACAAGTCACCTTCGACGGAGAAGGCGCGATACCAAAGTCTGTCTGTCTGTCTGTCTCTCTCTTTTTCTCACAGCGTTCGATTTAATTTAAATATTTAACAGTGTCGATGTACCAACGCATACAATAATCACGACTCGTTACAAGCCCGAGTGACAAACTTCCATGATGGAGTCTGTTTGTTAAGCACGTCGCGGTAGCCCGGGCGCTACCAGCACACTTTGTATTAAGATGCAAATGAAGCCCGTCGTATCGACGGGAATCGGCCGTCATGTCATCGTCGTGAGTTTACCGATTCCGCGTCTCGAGTCGCGTGAAATGAAACCACGAAGCGGTTTCCTTGCAATTCGTATGCATAAAACATCACGATATGACGAATCTCTCGTGGGACGCGCCGACACACACAGGTCAATATAAAATTGTATAAATTTAATCGCTCTACAACAGGCGGCGATGAGAATATAGATGCGTTCGCAGTTCGCATGCGTGCGAGCATGTCGCGTCGCGTGTTAATAGTAGATGCGGAAGAGATCAGAATGCATTTCCTGCGCGCGCGCGCGGCTCTTGCGTTAAATAAACGACCGTGCCACTTTTCGTCGTCCTTTCCCCCCCCCCCCCTCCCTCCCACTCCTTTCTTTTCTTGTCACAGAATCGTGCACACGCATTGTCGCTTTGCTCGTCTTCTTCACGACTCGGATTAACAGCATTGTTTTCGTGCACTTGATTCGTCATGATAGTTATTAAGGTCGGCCTATATGCGCGCGAGTAAGTAAAGCATCGACGCCACTTTTGTTCGTGTTGTTTTTTTTTTTTTCTTTTTTTTTCTTTTTTTTTTCTTTATTTATTTCCTCCGTTCACCTCTTTCGCTATAAATATATCCGACGTGCCGTCCGCTCGCCTACACGTTGCCGCATTTCGTCGGATATATTACAATCTGAATGAATATTTAATTCTATTAAATATTGCACGAACGTAATTCTTTTAATTGAATCACTCAACGCGGACATTGATACAAAAAATGTATTATAATCATCGCTACCGATCGAATGTATTATTTTGATGATATCTCGACCATTCACAAGTTCGTTATACATCTATAATTTTCAAATTAAATCAAGCTGATCATCAAGTTGATGAATATAGAATACTAAATTCTCAGCATGACTAATTGAGTTGTTTACTTCAAAAGGTATGTGATTCAATTGGAAAGTAGATTGCATTAATTTAAATGTATATTCTATTGACATTAATTGTATATTTTTAATTTTTTTTAAACGCAGAACAGATTATATATTATTAATCTATTTTTTCAGAGGAAATATGTTTAAAATATGTTTTCGTATAAACTTATATAGTTATAATTTTCATTAACTGAAGTGAAAATATAAGAATATAATAGTACGACTTAATAGTAAACAATTTTACAATAGCATCTATGGATATTTCCAAGTGTGTTTTTTTTCTTTGTTATACTCGTACTTTATATTCATATTTTTTACCTCTGCATGAATAATCATTTTATTTATTTATTTATTTATTTATTTTTTTTTTCTGCTCACTCGCAAGAGTTATTAATCAAGGAAGGCTTGACATCTTATAATATGTATAAGGAAAATAAGAAAAAACAAATGTAAAAAAATTTACCTGCCGAACAACGGGTGCCATAGCTGCGACTCGTCCGGCGATGTCGCGGTGGAACTGACTTCTGGCTCTTGCTTGAGCAATCCACTGCGTACCCTGAGTAGAGGCGGATAGGGATTGACGCGTGATCGGCTCGCACCGCTCGAGAGATCGATCGGCTGCGCCGGCATTAGGGTGCCGATCGGTTTACAGCTGAGTTTGGGCCTGCCGGTGACAGGTCCACCGCCTTTCGCACCGTTGTTGTTCGCGTGACCGGACGATCCCTTGTTAACGATACCATTAACTCCGTTAATGGCGACCCTGGGTTGTCGCGGTTGCGCTCTTGAGACCGGGCCTTCACCGTGATCCAATACGTGCTGCAGATGCGCTAGCGATATCACAAGTAGATCGGGATCCTGGAGTAGATCGGGCCTGGTGAGAGCCTCGGGCAGCCTCAGCTCGGGCCTACTGGTCAACAATTTGGGAATCTCCGTCGCGGGCGCGGCGGCTAGACCCGGTAAATAATCGCGAGGGACTAAAAGAGGATCGGGGATCAAATGGCCGACAGTCTCGATAAGTTCGCGTAACTGACTGGCCGGGTTCAGGAGTTTGTCCGTGCTGCTGGACGTCGCGCAGGCGATCTGATTTTGGTGATCGGTAAAGTGGTTCCTTGTTTTAACGGCGGTTTTTTGGTAGCAGGAGTTAATCTGGTTGGTGGCTCTCTGCCGTTGTCTCTCTCCAGTTGACTGCCACTCGACGGACATGGGCCTCTTGGGCGCGATACGATCCGTCATCGTGTAAAAGGTGCTATGGATGTCGCCGCTGGACATTGGCCTGCCGGAGTTTCTCGTCTCCTGATTATGAACGTTCAGGCGTTCTTGGAAGCTGCGCTGATTGCCGGTCCTCTTTACATTTCTATCTACGCTCGAATGCACGGGTCGAGAAACAGGCTCGACACTCTGCTCGAATCGCGTCGACGTTCCCTCCTTCGATCTCTCATAGTCTCGCGGCTCCATACAGCTGGACGAAGCCAGGATGCTCTTCAACGTCAACTCGCTTTTGGCGTCTTCCGAGCAGGAAACCGAGCAAGGCGGACTCGGCAGTAGCCTCTCGAGATATGCCGATGATGGTCTTCTAGATGCAGGGGAGCAAGGAATTCCACTAGGCTGAGGAGAAACTACGGTACCGCGTGACCGCAATTCCTCCAAGACTTGCTCGTCGAAATGCTCGAGATCTTGATATTTACACTTAGCTTGCGCTTCGTTGCTTCTGCTCGAGCCGATCCAGGGCGGATCGCTCTTCATGTTCTCCAGCGAGGTCTTGCGATCTTCCTGATTAGAAATTCTGGAATTGGGCTTGTTATAGTAATCAGCGTTAACAGTGCCGCCACCAACGTACGCCGCCAGCGAGTCCGCTTTCTGTCGTCTGAGGTCTTCTAACACCTGCGAATCGCAGTCATCCTCGTCCTCATCCTCGTTCTCGTCCTCGTCCTCGTCCTCGTCCTCGTCCTCGTCCTCGTCCTCGTCCTCGTCCTCATCTTCTTCGTCGTCATCCTCTTCATGAGGAAATCTGTCTAATTTTAACTGCTCTGGATACGTTTCGGCCTTGTTGAAACTGACGGTACTCTCGGGCGATTCAACACGACGTTTCGTGCTCGGCGAGGTCGTCGTCGTGGTGGTGGTGGTGGTCGTCGTGGTGGTGGTCGTCGTCAGCTGACCCGAAGCACTTCTATAACAATAGCTCGGTATAATGATCGATAAGCCCGGTAAATTGCGAGGCGAGTTTATGCGAGTTCCAGCATTATCGTTTACAAAGTCGTTCGAGTTCTTCAGTAACTTTTCGACACATTCCGCTTGCGAATCCGGCGACCTGCTCGACGAAGACGCCTTCGAGGGCGGCCGTGCAGGTGACACAATCAGATTCTTACCAATCTCAGGCATGTGATTTCTCGTCACGGACACTGAGAGTCCTGGCGTATTTCTCAGAGCGTCGAGGATCTTGGAGCTGTCGTTGTAATCGATTTTCGCCGGCTCGCCGGGCTCGTCTGGCGCCTCCTCCTCGGCCGCCTCCACCGGCGCTTCCTCCTGAGCCTGAGGTACTCTTGGCCACGTGACTAGGGAATTGAATCTGCACGTCGACCGATCGACTATCCCGCCGTCAGCTTCGGCGATTTTACAGGAATTCAGTGCCTTCTCAGTATTATTTTCTTCTGGCGAAAAGAGCATATGCTTATTCTCTACGCGAATTTTTCTATCCACCTCATTGAGGGAGCAATCGGAAGATGCCTCCAGAATCTTCTCCTCGTGCACCTCCAGCTTATCGTCCATCTCGCTATTTTGGTCGACAACCTCCGCCTGGTAACTGGATACCGACGCTCTTCTCAATCTATCTTTCGCATCGGGCTTCGTATCCTTGACTTTTCTTTCTACACATTGCTTATCGTTAAGAATTTCATAGGTTTTGGTGGAATCGACCGGTAGATCAGCGCTAGGAGTGTCGGTGGCGAGAACGGGCGAGGCCGTTGCATCTATCATGTTCAATATGTCCTGAATGCCCGCCTTGTTCACCCGACTTGCTTTCCCGCTGTCTTCTTCTTCCTTCTCCGCCTCCGCCTCCGCCTCCGCCTCCGCCTCCGCCTCCGCCTCCGCCTCGTCAACGGCGTCCTTCTCGTTTCGCTCGTTACTTTCTTCTATTCGCTTCGTCTCGTTCACCGCCGCGTCTTTAGTTCTCGTACGGCGAACGACATTTTGATGCGCGCTCTCAGGAAGTTGCGACAGATGCAGCTGTTCCAGAACAACGCGCGGTTGGAACAGCTTGTCCTTTTGCAATCTCTCCAAATTAACTCGACTGCCTAATCTATCCTTGCTCTTCAAGCTGGATAAACGATCCTCCAGCTTGTTTCGTTGGCGATCTTTATCTTCCTCGTCATTTTTGTCTTCGTCTTCGTCTTCGTCTTTGTCTTCGTCTTCGTCTTCGTCTTCGTTGTCGTTATCTTCGTCCGAGCAACCTTGACCGCCAGGATTCCACTTGGAACCGTCACGGGTTGCCAGAGAATAGGAATATCCACGTCGACTCGCCTGTTCGTCGTAACGTCTTTCTCTGCCTGCGCCTTCGCCAGTAAGCAAACCGCTCCGGTTCGTCGCACCGTTTGCCGTATACTTTCGTGGATGGCGCCGATGAGAGTTTGTCGTCGCGTTTGTCGGCGCGACCTCCTGATGCCGCTTGCCATTCTCCTTCTCGTCGTTGGACGAGACCGAGGAGGCCGGTGACGACTCGACCGTACCCGACGTCGTCCTCTTGCAGGCGGTGGCCAAGGCGATCGTATAAATGTTGGACGTTGTACGCGGTATCGAGCGCCATCCTTGCGCGGTTTTCGTGAGCTTGATGCGATTCCGCTTATCGTAATCCTCGCATCTCACCTCGACGATCCTCTGCTCGCGCTGCGACGCCCACAGGAAAATTGGATTAACTTTTGGCCGTTTCTCCTCCGGTTCGTCCAGCGTCTTATCCTGGGACGTTTTGTCCCGGACGCGTTTCTGATGCTTCTGATGATGATGATGATGATGATGGTGGTGGTCGTGATGGTGATGATGATGATGATGGCGTCTTTGACGACGGGGCACTGTGCCCCGCGCAGGGGCCCCGCTCATCACTCCATTCAACGAATGGTGGTCACTCTGTCTCTCTCGCCCGACGGTATCGCGTTCGTCCAATTGATTGTGAACGATCGATAGCGATGACTTTAATGATGTCTGCTATATTGAATTATCGCGAATCGTCGCGTAATGCGATACAACGCACGACCCTCCTTCTGCGCAAAATCGCCTACGTGTGCGATTTGATTTCGAAATTTACATGCTTTCGTTCGCTATTTTGTCACAGTGGCTATTTCTTGGACGTAACCAAAAAAAGGCGCGAACCCGGTGCGTTTGCACCGCACTGTGCATCCTGGACACCCGGTAGCCAAACGTACATCGTAGCGCGTGGATCGCGCGCGGTCCCGATCGCGAATTCGCCAAGTCGAAACGAACCCCGCAAACGAACGCCCACGAAAACGAATGAAGCTTCCGCATCGACTAACTACCGTTCCAGATCCCGGGTCCCGGGTCCCGGGACCAACCGTGTGTCTGTTCCCCTAGCGCGATCGTAATCACCGTAATATTATCGTGCTGTCACTGCGGCTGCGGGGCCGTTCGTGGGTTCGTCGACATCCACCGGAACGACTCGTTTGCTTCCGATCCCGACGTCGGAGTCGTCGACGGTCGACGCCGAGGCCGCCGGCGTTCGTCCGGCTATCGAACCGTGACACGATGCCGCGCAGCCGAACGGGGACGGGCGTCGATCCTCATCGGGGCTCGTCCCGCTCGTCCCGCTCGTCCCGCTCGTCCCGCTCGTCCCGCTCGTCCCGCTCGTCCCGCTCGTCCCGCTCGTCCCGCTCGTCCCGCTCGTCGTCGCGTACAACTTGCGGCATCGTTAACAAATTTACGATCGCACTTGGGCACCCGGTTCGACTCATCGAGTCAAGGGGGCCCTTGCAGCTCGGCGATGCCCCCTCGACGCCGCTAGCGAGGAAGGTGAATGTACCGGGCGATGTCGGGAGAAGATGGACAACTCGCGGAAAACACCTTCCGACAACGAACGAACGATCCTCAGACGTGCGACGCACTCGATCACTCGCACTTTATCCTCGACTCCGCCACGCACCGCCGTCCGAGTCCGAGGCTCCTCCGCGTCCTGGGATTGTCACCGATGACATAACACCACGGTGGATGGCCACCGGTTACATGTTACGCGCCGAGTCACTGTCTGGGAGCTACTGGCGGCTGGTGGCTGGCGGCTGGCGGCTGGCGGCGGTACCTCCTCGTTGCCGTCCTCTACGCCGCCGCGGCCGCGGCCGCCGCCACCGCCACCACCGTCGCCGTCCTCGCCGCCCCCGCTCCGCGGGACCGCGACGCAGGTGTGGATCGAGCGATGGTTCCTTTGATATATAACACGAGCAAAGAGAGAGAGAGAGAGAGAGAGAGAGAGAGATAAAGAGCGCGCGTGATCTTTCATTTTTTTCAAATAATTTCAAAATATATTCTTTTAATCAATACTTGTGATCCGATGGGTTTTTTTTTTTTTTTTTTTTTTTTTCATATTTCTCTCTCATTGCACAAATGTATAATCTAGTAAAATATAATTGCACTATTTTAGATTTTTAAGCAAGAAATCAATTTACAGATTTATTTCAAGAAATTCGATGACGATGTAATTGAAAATAATTGCATCGTCATAAAAAGCTGATAGGCAATTGTTAAAAATTTTTATTATTTATATTATATTATATAGGATTATGTACAAGTATCATTCTTTGTGAACAAGTCAAATATTCTTTTGAATTTTACATTTGTAAAAACATGAAAGATAAAACCATCTTTTAACATATACAGCTCAGTCAGAATCTTGATGAACAAATTTTGATAATATTATTATAAATATTATTGTTACTGACACGTTCTGAGAAGTTACGATATTTCTTTTTTTCTTTTTTTTTTTTTTTTTTTTTTTTTTGTAACATTGCATGTTATTGATATATTTTATATCACGCACATAGGTACGTACACATAAATTTATAATTTTAAATTTCACAAATTATCAATTTTTTGTAGAATTGAATATATATATATATATATATATAAAATACATATATTCTATCTTTATTAGATACATTTAAAAACGCATAATTAATGACGATAAAAAATTTATATTCAACGTTCATTCTGGAACGGGGCAAGAGGGCATACTGACGACAGCACTGATATGCTCTTATCCCTCGCCCCGAGGCAGCGACTCGCGAACGGAGTACCGACCACGAAGCGAGGAAAAGAGACAGACAGATAGAGCAGCGAAGATAGATAGACAGTCAAAGAGAAAGAGAAAGAGAAAGAGAATGAGAGGGAGAGGGAAACAGAGAGAGAACCTATACTGTATATATGTATATGTGCAGGCGTATACAGAGTGTACCGATGGTAACATCGGCCACAATAGGACCGATTGATTGCTGGAGGCCGGTGGTCGGTGAAACGTTAAAGCTTTACGATCGTTTAATCGCCTCGTTGCGATATAATACTGTGTGTGCATCTTGCAAAACAAAATTCACCCTTTCCGCTTTCCTCCCTCCTTCATTTGGAACTCCCTCGGCGCATAATATGCATGCCTATATAGTGGTGGATCGAAAATATCTAGAATAGTCGAGGGGGGATCAACAGCATATTACGACGGAAGCTCCATTTGCGTTGAAGCTTCGTTTCAGTCTCGAAGTTTCACGAAATATGAAATTCAGATAGAATAGATTTAGATACGATTACGATGTACACGTTGTATATACAGGATATGTTTTTTTTTGTCATCTATTTTTTTTAAATAGCATAGATTAATTCTTTTATTCCTTGTCTTATTATAAGCAACATCAATCGAATTTACATTTCTTGTCGATTATTAATTGCATGTAGTAGGTAATGCTATTTATGTACAGACGCGATAACAGGATATCTCGCGAATAAATCGACTTTTAGAATGTGTTCTAAAGATCATTTTAAGCAAAAAAGTTTATATGCATTATAAAGCGATTCAGCTATTGGAATGTAAAAAATTTAATTCTTCTCAGTAATAAAGTTGACAATTCATTTCGTTCAAAGTATCAATTAGATACACAGAGTGTGTCATCCAAAATATTTATTTGACGTTGAAACATTTGGCATTTGGATAATGCTAAAGTTACCGCACGTAGTCGTACATTGTTTCTTACAATATTAATAAATATTAATAAAAATTATTTATAACTGTCTCTCGATAAGCCATATTGATCTATATTTTATATAAAATTTTTTACTCACGATAACTTTTAGAACACATTTTAAAAGTTTCGATTTACTTAAGATACACCCTGTATATACCCTTTTACAATTTATACATATATGCATATATTTATACTACATGTATATATATATATATATATATATATATATATATATATATATATATATGTGTGTGTATGTATACATATATACACATATGTATGATAAGTTGTTATAGGGAAAAATAATTTAGCAATTCAACAACTTTAACATTTTTCTACAAGTTTTTAACGTCGTGTATTTTCGGCGTGCTCGTGACGTGAAAAAGGTACATATATCGGAATATAGAAGGAGCCCTATTGAACGACAGAGGCGGAGGTAGTTTCTATTTTTCCTTCGTGTCCACAAATCGTGCACACGTGTCACTAACTATCGAACACTCCACCGAAAAACAGCACGATTCTCGTAAAGGGAAATCTCGTAAAGAACGTGCGAGGGGGACAGATTTCTCGGTGCGAGCGCAACGAGGGTATAGTTTTCGATAGACAAATACCTTCACGCTAAGTGCCTCCATGAGAGGGGGATCCCAAATCGTGTTCACCCTAACACCAAGTCAGCGTGAGTGAGCGAACGAGCGAGAGAGCGAGAGGGATGAAGGCGGGTTCTTGTAGGAGAGAAAGAACCACGACGGAAGGGGAAAAATATTTTTATTAAAAAGGGCGGTGAGGGAAGGGAGCCGCGGGAAGGGTGAGGAGAGGGAAACATCATGGCGGTCCGCGAGGAGGAGGCTTTATTAAGCCATATTTCCGTTCCCGCGCTTCTGCGATCGACGAACTGAGAACTAATTCTATTATTTTGCGCGAAAGGGCACAATCGCACGCGATTAAGCGATGTAAAAGAAAACCTGCTATATTTGTAAGATATTTGGATTATTTATTTATTTAACTGATTAAAATTGTTAAATTTTTTTTTTTGTTTTTTTTTTCCCGAGAAGAAAAAGACTCGAAAGTGAAAGAAAGAGGTACAATAATTTGCGGTTAATAATAATTTGTTTTTCATAAAAGAATCGCACATTCTTCTCGGACTTGAAATCAGCTAGTTTCTTTTTTTGCGTATATTTTATTGTATTATAATGTCTGACAAACATATGTAATATCTCTCAAGGCTTATGGAATCTCAAAACCGATAAGAACGCTCGCTGTATTTATTTGCACCTTAAAGGCAAAGACGAGGTGAAATACGTTTGTCAAGGTCGCGTGAACCACGTCAATGCGTCCACCGCAAAGTGGACGCGCGTATACGATGCGTGAATATAAGCAGAAAACCTAACCAACGTCACTGACCGTGGATACACGCGAGGCGCGAGACGCGAGGCTCGTGACAATTTCGTGTGTGACGTCGTTCGACCGCGCGTTTCGGTCCTTTGCTCGAAAAAAACCTGCATCGCCTTGAATCCGGTTCTTGAAACCTTGCGATCGTGCGCACGATCGTCGAAGATTATATCAATGAATATTCGAAAATAAAAGCCAGAGAAGGCCTGGAGAAAAAAATTGCCGAGAGAAGAAATTCCAAGTTATCTTTTATGTACAATAGTAATATATAGATAAAAGTATGATCGTAAGTAAGTATAAAAATATAACATTTTTTTTCTCTCTTTAGAGGAAAAAGAAAATGATAAACGTTTAGTAATAAATATTTATGAAGGATTTGTTTTATAATTCACTGACGTACAACATCATCTGAAGGATTTGTTTTATAACATTGACGTATTTTTTCAGTATTTTTATGCAAATCATTCCTAAGAATCTCGAATATTTAAATGATTATTTAAACATAGTGCGCAGTATTATTGATAGAACGAAGGAATATGTATTAATTTACGAGAATCGAACATGTAGACAACGTGACAAAGACGTTATTAATCAAAATAGAGAAGAAGAGCTGTAATAGTAATGTAAACGGCGACTTACTTAAGTTTAGGCACAAATATTATATATATTATACAAATGCGGAAAAAGCTTGCTAATATTTGCTTAAATAATTCACGCCCGGTGCACGTAGAGAAAGGAACGGAAAAGTTTGATGTTTAAAGTTTTTACCGCAGATTTCAGTCACCGAGTGTTTCTTCACTCCGTGCTACGGTGAACTTTCGTAATAACAATTTTTGACGATCCAGTGACATGGCTTTAGGCAAAATTTCAGGATGCTTTTACGTATCATCCGAGCGTTTATATACCGAGCCTTTTTCATTAAAAGTTTAATATAAAATTTCGAGGTTGCTGCGAGATCGTGCAACCAAGTGCTTCCGAATGCGGTTGAATATTTGAACATTTTTCGCCAAACTTTCACAACATCGTTTTCTTTCGAAACGAAAAACTTTCGCGGGTGTTTATTAAAATTTACGATCCAAATTTTGCGATTAATTACTTTAATAAAAAGATTATTAAAGAATGTGTGTGCCACGTAAACACGCTATATTACCGACTGCCTATGAACTTGAAGTGCGAAATGTTTTAACAGAGAGCAGTATGATATAGTTCGCGACACGACTTGTAATGAAATGGATATCAGACTGGCATTGAGCTCTCCGCATGAATATCAATGTAATCTTTATCTATACGTAACAATACATTTTTCGAGTAATAAGTGCTCTATTTTCCATTTTAACGAAAAGTTTCTTTCTTATTCTTCAACCAGAAGATGTAAAATTCTAAGAAATGAAAATAATTGGATCATACATCATCGAATATTTCTATTTTTTCTCTCAATAATATTCTTATTTTATTTTCTTTTATTTTTTTCGATATGAAATTTCTAAATATTCTAGAGAAATCATTGACGATTATTAAACGATTATTAAACGCAAATCGAATATTTTTATCATTAAACTGTTGTAAAGATACGGAAAGAGCTTTTCAGCATTTTGAGTTTTGAGCAAGCACACAACATACCTATAAGATTGAATAATGGTTTTTCTACCAATCTAATATTCTTATTTTATTGTACATATTTTTTCTTTTTGATTCGAGATTTTATATTTCAAAAATTCCACATAAATCTTTAATTCCTTAGGATTCCTCAGGCGCAAATTGAATAATATTGTAATATTTTTTTTTTTCTTTTTTTTTTTTTTTTTTGTTATATACTTACAGAGTTGTCGTAGGACTTTTAGAGTATGTATGATTGATGTCATTGGTCTTCTACGTATATAACGTCGATTCGGGATTTCCTTCGTGTTGGAAGTTGGAAGTCCTGGACGTCACGCGGATTTCCTTGTTGCGCGCCTACGCTGTCGGCAGCGACGTCATCAAATTTTCGCTCTCTCATCTTTCATTTTGCGCCAGACATATGTGTTCGCCGTATATATATATATATATATATATATATACATACATATATGCAGGAAGAAGCGACTATATTTACAGCATATTACGTCAAACGTTATATTTATAGTCGCGGGTCCCAGGTCCGAACGACGTTATCATATTTGCAATAATGACGATGTTTGATTATACGCGGAACTCGCCGAGGTCCTCAAACGGAATGACAGAGTTGCGATATAATTATTAAGTAGTAGGTACAAGTAGTCGGCAAACTCACGTGCGATAGGTTGCAACATAATATACTTTATATTTGATCTTTGGCTACCGTAACCCCGGGACTTGGACCGGCTAAAGTAAGCTTTCCAAGTCACCACCCACGCGAAAATCGAGTTCACTTCTGAACGATGAATCGACTCGCTTGAATTTGGATCTTGTAAACAACGCTCGTTTTCAAAAGAATCTTATAGAAGCGGAGTTTGAGATTTATTCGGAATGATGCTCCGATAACGCGAATCACGTTCTCACAATTAATAATTGCATCTATGCGTTATTATTAATAGCATCAGATTGTATTTAAAATTTAAATACAATTTAATAATATCGTGTGAATTTTAGTTTTATTCTTTTTCTAACGAAAATTCCTCATCATCATTATGTAAATGCGAATAATTTCCAGATGTTTCATATTATTCATCAAAATTTTGAAATTAATTCGAATTTTCAATTATGTTTTTTGTTTCGTTTTATTTCCAACAGTTATTCGTTTTTTACGATTCTTAAGAAGAGATTAATTTCATGAGCGCTAGGTAAAGTGATGGTTATAGCATTGTAATATGCAGAGATGTGTAAAATGGGTGTCCAAATTTATTTGAAATAGAAAATGCAAAATAGTTGCAACATTTTCATTTAAAAATGCAAAATACAAAATAACTTTTAAACGTCCATTTAAAATAGGAAATGAAAAATAGACATTTTTAAATTGGTTTTTTAAAATAAAAATGACTTTTTAAATATTTATATTCTCACATTTATTTTCATATTTAAATTCTTATTCTTATTATCTATCTATTAGATTAGATTAGATCTTATACTATCCGTTCTTATTTTTTTACGTAAAATTAGATCTGTATTCTAGCGTCACTGCATGATATACGATTGCATGAATGGATGACGATAGCTTGGTTATAACGCACAATGACTAAATTACTAAATATTTAATCTAGGATTTATTTTACAATAAACAAGTGCGATGCAATGGATGCAAACATAAATATATCCATTTCGTGATATTTACAACTACAATAATATTATCGATATCTCGATTAATTTTTGAATTTGCAAAAAAAAATTTATTTGAAATAGAAAATGGATAATGAAAACTATTGAAATGGGAAATGTAAAATGACTTTCGAAAACATGTATTTTAAATGCAAAATACAAACGAGAGATTTTACATTTTTTACATTTTAATGCATTTTAAATGCATTTATATTTCAAATAATATACACATCTCTGGTAATATGGCAAACGTATTAGTTTTCTAAAAAATGCTCGAGCACGGACATTGAATGCAAGTTGTTATCGTTTGCATCGTAAATTCGACTGAAATAGAGGCTCGGTTTAATTTTATACTCTAGTGTAACACCTTGCGAAGCCAAGGAAAAGCCAAGCCTTCATTTACACTTCGCCCGTTGCATCCCGCTGCGCGTATTGTACATAAAGTTTGACGAAGATATACGCAATAAAGTCGGATCGATGAAGGATTTTCGCAGAAGCGTCAATCGAATTATTTGATCATAGCAATCCATATCAATAAATTCCTTGGAGGCTCGAATAGACAAATGACGTGGCAACGTTGTTAGTTGTTAGCAATAAGTACACTCGCTTTCGACGAATTTTACCCACGTCATTTCCTTTGAGATTGTACGGGAATTTATTCGATAACTTGCGATTATTTCCTTCTGTCGCATCATAATTAAATAAAAATAACCCAAGCTGTAAGGAATTCCGTCTTGACGATAATGAGAAACAGTCTCATCTCTTACTATAAATGCACGTTAAAAAAATTTTTACAATATTTCAATTATATATTTACATGATCCTTAATCTCTCGATGTAATGGTCTAATGCAATAGTACGGTAAGAACGTTCAAGTATTTGCGTTATCTTAAAAAAAAAAAAAAATATGTGTACGTTGCGTCAGATGTCCGAGTGATAAGCATACATTTTCCGACAGAAGGTTCGAATCGATTTGCATTCACGTCCTTGTTTGAAAAATTCGGACAACTTTATAAAATAAAATAGTAAGAGACATCATATATGTATTTGTCTATTTCTTGTAATATTTCATTGAAATAATTCTTCAATGAATGCGCAACGGATGACTCACGTGAATCACGCGTGACACCTTCTGCAAACATTGGTACCTTACGCGTGCAACGAACCTAATACATAATTAGCGTAGCTAGTTGAATTTACGCGACAGTAGCGCGATGGTAGCGCGATGGTAGCGCGATGGTAGCGCGATGGTAGCGCGATGGTAGCGCAACTTACCAGATATTTAGCGAACAGCCAAATTTGGGAGAACGTAAATAATATTCGTGTAAAATTAGCCAGAGCTTTCGTTAAGGGACCAGTCTTTCCGAGAAACAGCAGATTGTATGCGATCAGTTAGCGAATCAGTCGGAGATCGAAACAAATATCTCGCGTTCGACGATTGATAAGGCCGCGTGTGCGCGCGGATACGAAATGCTTTCGGTATATATCACGTACATACAATACATACGTATAGGCCGAGCTCAGTCATCGGCACGTTCGTTACCAGTGTGCGTCGCTACAAAGCGCGAAGATTCTCTCTCATTCGATAAAAGCACGCGTGGATCGCGATGTTCGTGCAGTCAGTTCTTGGACTTGGATCGGCGAACAGCGTGCCGCGTAGATCCGATCGATCGCCGAGCACGCTGTTGATCTTTGATGCCCGCCGCTGGGATTACCTGTTAGAAGTGAGCGGAGAAATTCGCGCGTGCAAGATTTATTATTTTTAATAATCGGAGAAAATTTCGAAAGAGTAATACACGTGGATAAGTGGAAAATATTTCCGAGGGATCGAGATGGTCTGTAAGGATTAAGAAAAGTTGAACGACCATCGAACGGTTAAATGATGTCCTTGATAATAATCCGGTGTTGAATAATTTTCCGTAAAAGTCGTCTCGATCCGTCTCGACAGGAAAGATCTAGTGCCAAAAGTTCCTCGTAAGTTTGCCTACTCGATACACACGCGGATACGACGACGTCGCTTTCCCAAAGCCGGTCTTGAGATAGGAGAGGTGTATAATGGAGGTTGAGTTAATAACCGGCAACTATACCGCAGGACTAGGATAAGGTCTGCTGCTCGTCGCTTTTTTATAATTCGCTTCTCGGGTAATGAAATAGCGGGAATTACAGGTCAATGACCATTCATCATCGAGCTCGTATCGTGTTCGTATCATTAATTGTAAGACACTCGACACTTTTTTTCTCAATTTTTCTGAAAGTGACGTCTTCGTGTCGCATCGATAGGATATTTCGATTGCCTTGATTAGATCCGGATTTCTTCGCAATAACTATGCAAATGAGACATCGAGGTCATTCCTTCAGTCGATATTCCATAATAGATGCGATATTATCTCGCGAAGAAATCCGATGTACGTTTTAACGTGTTCGATAACGTTTTTTTTGTTCTTAATGCTGTAGGTTTTTCGCACCACGAGTCACAAAGGATTTCCGGATGACTTAATACGCATTTTTGACATCGAGTGTGATTGATGAACGCGTGCTCTCATACGGAGAGATTGCTGCGGAGAAAAAGATAGTTGGAAAAAAAAAAAAAAAAAAAAAAAAAAAAAAAAACACGATAAAAGTAATAAGTGATTCGAGAATCAATGGAGATAATTCATCGTTAATCTCGATTCTTTAATTCTCGAGAGTTTTGGATTTACGTTCGTCTGGCTAATTCATAAAGCCGATCGAAAGCGAACTCAGATCCTTAATTGAGACCGATTAAGCGATATAGCAAGATTGATATTACACGGAAGACTTATCGCCGAATGCAAGCAGGGTGTGACGAGATAAATGTGTAAGAGATCTAATATGATATCGAGTGACGAAAGAACGAAAGCGCCAGTCTCATTCAAATGTCATCGAGACGCGCTTCGCACGATCTAATTTCGTCAGTATAGGTACATTCAGAGGAAAATTGAATTTCTAGAGTCCATTTATATAAAAAAAAAGTCCAAAGTTCGATCACGTTTACAAGGTGCTCGAAATTTAAATCTAAATATCGATATTTAACAGAAATTCATGCGATTTCAAATCTCAACTGTGCAAAGATTCCAAGATACATTTCATAGACTTTGATAAGACATAACTCTATTATCCACGATGAGTTTTATTCGCATCTGGGTGTGCGCCCTTTTCGTGTATTTGTCGGCTCCAATCGCGCACATGAGTGATATACCGCCCACTATACATTCTATTCCACTGGTAAGCCAATTTTTATGATATTAAATTAAATTAAAATTTCAAATCAAATTATCATTTATTTGTCTGAGAGCTTTATATTACTCTCGTATCAATTATATTTAGTCTAAGCCGTTGTTAACACCTGTTTTTTTATACTGTTCCGATAAGAGTCCGGCAGACATTTGATTTGTGATCTTTTCTGATACGTGAGGTTTTGTATTTAAGAAATTTCGGGAAAGATTAGAGAATAAAATGTTTGATGCAAAAAAATATTTGTACAAGTGCATTTTGATCGTAAATCAACGCAAATATTAATATTTAAAAATCGATGATTAATTTTTCATTTTACAGATTATTGCGACGTATTGTTGTACACATATATATTTGACCACCTTTGCTCAACATTTATGCGAAAACAGTTTTATAAAAGTATTAAAAGATTAGCTGCTAAAATAATCTCAGATATTTTTCTGTACGATTCAGAAAAAAACTATTTTATTCTTATATTAAATCTCTCAAACCAGTTTTTACTCATAAATGATTTGTTTTTTTACGCCATCGATAATTTATTTATCTATTTGCGTTGTCTCCTTTATTCATATTCATGATGCTGCTTCAACATGTGTTTTCCGATTTTTTGAATGTTAAAATATTCATCGCTTGAATAACACTTGCAAATTGATGATTCTAGCGAAATCTTTCAATCTTCATTTTTAGCAAAACGAGACTCTGGTGCCAAACGAATACGGAGAGCTACCATTGGTGGGAAAATGTTGCTCGGAAAATGAAATCCTTGTAAAAGGTGCAAACAATCGTAGCCAGTGCGCCTTCTCGAACGACCTGTACTTTTCGCCCTTATTCAACGCCTTCAATCGCACCGGCGTGTTGGTACCCGGAGACTTGTATTCCGAATTCGTCGCTATCGTTGGAAGTCCCTGCGATGAAAAGTACGTATCGAGAAATTTCATCAGGAATTTATAAATAGCTGAATAATCTTTGTGCCGCGTCACAAATTATATTTTTTTAAAGATCACACGTTATATAATATAAAACGTGTAGACATCGTACTATCGGTATATTCTTATCAATAGGTCGGAACGCCAGTTGGTCATCCCATAGATAAGACTCCATTTTCATTCGTGTCGTAGCGGAATGATTATCTTCGAGAGTTCGGTACGAACTTATTGATCGTGTGTTAAATTTAGAAAATACGTATATATATATAAATGAAGAATTATTTTGCAATTTATTATTTCCTGCGACAATTAAAAATTATGAGAATGATAACACGATGTGTAAATTTGGAAATCACATAAAACGAATATAATTTTATATCTTTTTTTAAAAAAAAAAAAAAAAACAAAAAAGAAAAAAAAGGAAATCAAGAAGATATATTGATACTACGTGCTGATACCTCTACATTCTCGATATTGCATTCTTAGATATTTACAAATTGTGAGACATCGAAGGAATAATTGTGTATCTTATTGAAAGTAATTTTTTAGGAGCGATTGTTAGGGTGATAATGCACTCATTGTCGGTTCTATATGATAGATAACGTAATTCATTTTTCCCCAATAAAAAAATTATTTATCGTGCTGTGATAATCAGAGGAGATGAAATCATAAAGTGACATTTAATCTCGCCGCAGATGAAACACGTCGAAAGACAATGCATCGTCGCAAACTATTGATAAACAACAGATATAAGATGCATTCAATTTTCGTATATAATTTTCATGCTTGAGCGACAAAATTTATGTTTTACGAATCCAGATATAAATTTAGAAAAACATTATAACTTTATATAATTTTTTAATATACTCACAATTTATATCTCATTGTCAGAAATCCGTAAATTTCCCATCACATTGACAAGATATTAGCATATCCTTGTAACGTGGATTAATTCAACAGCTTTTACGAATTTTTATTAAATGTAAAGAATATTAACAAAACGAGAGAGATACCGAGGAGCAACATTTAATATCTCTCAAAATATCGAGAAATAGTGATTTATTCTTCTCCATCGCAACAATATTATTGTGTTTTCTGTGATAATCAAATATTCCTGTACGACAATGATTTCCTTGTGCATAACTAGTTTTTAATGGATTACGGAAACCTGTTTCTCGGAAAGATCTCGCGTCCTGGTAATTGCTTTATTTACTTTTGAATATTCAACTTGTATACCTTTCCCAAGCCGACTCTCTAGGTTTGCGCGTATTCCTACATGAGGATACATTTTCAGGTACATGTTAGAGCCGGAGGTAGACAAGAAGGACGATTATTATTTGCTGACGAATGGTTCCATCTTCGCGCCTAGAATCAGTCATGTACCACTTATGCTCATGCCTGGTAAGGACTACTGCATGGAAGCTGTTCCTGGACGGGGAATTAGGGTACTCGTTTGTTTTCCAGAAGGTATGTAATCGATCGAAATATGGGACATAATAGAAAAACAAAAAAATTCTCTTAAAATTTCTCTTTCTCTCTATCTCTGCATCTTATCTGTATTTCTAAGTGCTTTGTACAAAGATATTTAATCGTTGTTGACAATCTCTTCCTTAAGCCTCTTCTGGCATTTTAATCCGAAAAGATAATTCTTATTCATTCGCATGATGATTCGAATAATCATTTATATAAAAAGTTTAGCCTAAAAAGAAAAAGAAAAAAAAGAAAAAAAAAAAAAAAACCATTTGAAACTTAGATAACATTTACTTAATTTTTTAAAGACTTTCGAATCGTGAAATTTCTTAATGAAACATGTAATAATTGTAGATATCCAGATCGCGGATCCACGGGTCATCATTTACGCTTGTGGGCTCTTAATCTCGGTCCCTTTCTTTATTCTCACCATCGCTGCGTATGTGATAACGCCAAGATTGAAGGACGTCCACGGGAAAGCCCTTTGTCACTATTGCGGCTGCTTGGCGGTGGCCTTTCTTACTTTGGCCATTACGCAACTCGCAAGTGCGAAATTACCGCATGAGGTCTGCGTTAGCATAGGTAGGATAATTAATTATCCGATATGGAAAAATATCGCTTTGCTACATGAAAATGTATGTTATATCATAACTATTTATCATTCTTGACTGTAATGAAAAAAAACCTGATTTTTGTTTGCGATTACTGTAGAAACACTGATTAAATTTAATTTTTTAATTATACTTACTGCAATAATCTAACTTGAATAGGTAGAGCATAAAATTGTAATTTTCTTTTTTTTTTTTTTTTTTTTTTTTTATATTTTGCACTTTTTCACGCTTTTAAGGAGAACGTTATAATTTCAACATATTGCACAATATTATTCTCGCAGTTTTGCTCTTTAAGAATGACACGCGAATGACAAACGTGCTAATTAAGAGGTGACCGATATCGTTTCCAGCGTTCGTCATCCAATTCTCGTTCGTGGCCTGCTTTTTCTGGCTGAACGTGATGTGCATCGAAACATGGTCATTAGTACGCCACCATGTGAATCGCACGTACAGAAAAATTCAATCCAAAACGTTGTTCTTCTATTACTCGATATGGGCCTGGGGTCCGTCGGCGATCCTCATTCTCGTCTCAATGGCGATGGATCTCAATCCCACGATACCCCTGACCTACGTCAAGCCAGCTTTCGGTAGCAGCAGCTGCTGGTTCAAGTGTGAGTCCATTTACAGATCGAGCGTATATGTATATGTGTCTCATGCCTCATCTCATATAGTCGCACATTAACAAAGTTTTTGCAAATATATTCTCTTACAATAAAATGAATATAATTGAATAAAAAGTAAACATAATAAAAAATTATTATATTAAATAATAATGTAATATTATATATTATGAATTTTCATTTTCAATCAATATCCGAGAGAAATTAATCGATATATTAATTTTATTAACGCTCCTTTTATTACAGCCGACGCGGAAGCCATGCCGTACTTTTACGTACCGATCGGTCTTCTTTTGCTGGGGAATATGATCCTCTTCATAAACACGGCTCTCAAAATCAGCCGGTATCAGCAGGAGTTGAGATGCTTGGAGAGGAATCAGCATTCCGATCAGAGACTCTTTCGCAGAATCAAACGGGCCTTAATCGTTTGTCTGGTGCTTTTCTTCCTGATGGGTCTCAATTGGTTGATGGAATTAATCTCTTGGTGGGCTGGCCCTCTAGACTGGTCGGCGTTCGATTTAGTGAACGCTCTTCAGGGCGTCATCGTCTTCGGCCTGTTTGTTTTGAGAAAACCTGCCAGAGATTTCGTCTGGCATCGAATACAAAAGTTACGGGGAATTCATACCACGGAACCGAATGTTGAAAGTAATGGTCTATTACTATTTCCTATGTTTAACGGCGATGTTTCTTTACCTAGACAGACTGTCGTTCAATGAAAATTTAGATAGAAAACTTTATCTTTATCTAGATGTGAAAGATGTGTACGATGCATTTAAAGCGCATCGATCCAAGTACAAATATCGGCCGTGAACTTATGTGGCGATCGATAAACTAACTGATAATGGCCCGGTGAAAGGAGGGACCCGAAT
>NC_132986.1:7610030-7612530 GCF_047496725.1 Anoplolepis gracilipes | reverse complement strand
CAACAATCATCAAATTTGGAAGCGTCTTGCGGTATGAGAGGAAGGGCGAAAATTTTCTCAATGAGCCACATAATAATTGAACATTATAAATCAAGAAGCTCTTGTACGCCGCAAATGTTGAAAATGCATAAAGTTGATTTGACGCATAAAGTCCGACACGTACTAAATTTTCACCAGGAGCATTCTTATCAGAACGGCATATCTAAATAGGCAATCCGTCTCCTTCCAGCGAAATGCGCGCGACTCTCCAACAGTCTATACATATACCTCCCCGTTGCACAAATATAACCGCGCGAGAGACCCTCGCCGTGTCTTTGAAATCGCATCCGACCGATGTGCGGCAACTACTCTTCTCTCGAATAGGGCGTGTTTGCAGACGCGCATTTATCGAACGGAAAATTCGTGGGAATTAGATTATATTCTCCTACGAATCGAATTCGCACCGTTTTTTTTTTTTTTTTTTTTCTTTTTCAATGATAAAATTTTTTTATTCCTTTCGCTCTCCCAGATAGAATTAACAAGTAACAAATAATGAATAAAAATTCGAGTAAAATGATGGTAATGGTTTAGGTTCCATCACAGAGATTACTGGTATTCATTCGTCGCTTTTGCGAGCGACAATCGCGATTGTTCCCGTCATACTAGTAGACTTTCCTATGTTGTCATTCGCCGTTCGTAGCGGCACGCACTCACGATTGCCGGCGTTGTGTTTCTCGGTCACAAAGAGCACGATCGCGAGAGTCCTCGGCCGACGACGCTCACCTTGACCAGGCGACACAGCGCGCCTCGCGATCGCCGTGGAACGGGGAGAGTTTGTGTCGCTCACAATCAGAGTTTAAGCAAGTGTGCGGCTACAAGAGGGACATATCGTATTACCGCGATTCATTAAAGTAAAATCCTACATTAATATTTATCGTTGATACATCGCGATAAATTATGCATTCTGTCGCAAACTTTGTATGAAGGAAAAAAACTGATGCGCACTGATTTGGAGAAAATTACATTTCTTGCGAAAAAGAAATTTTAGAGCTATAGAATTATATATATATAGTTATAGAATATTTGTAATATATTCGGTCAATTTAAAGAGATATTAACAAGTCGCGACGAGCAGCGTGTTTCTACATGTGATAAACTGTGCGCTGTGGAAAATTATCAGTCGTAAGAAAATGATTAATAAAATATATCTTGAAATAAATTCACACGAAATTTCGAGTTTGAGGATTACTTTCAAAGATATCTAAGATTATATATTAAAAAGTTACTGGAGAGAAATGCGGCATCTTTCGAGTTCTCACCGAGGAAAAGTCGGTTCTAAACTGGTCGACGGATCAGTGAATAACGGAAAGTATGTACAGAGAATCTCGCGCGCGCGCGCGCACGCGCGCACACACACACACACACACATACATATACACACATGACACACACACACACATACATAACACACACGACACACACACATACATACATATACACACATGACACACACACACACACACACACGTTCGTCGAATCGAAGGACGAAATGACGATCGGATTATTTCCCTTCGGACTTTCTTCCGGCCAACGTAAATCTGCGAGAGAGCCATAGAGACCGTCGGATGAGAGGGTGGTTCCTTTGAATTGGAACTATCGCTCCGCGTGTTTCGTCACTTCGTCGCGATTAGATGACCCAAACGTGTCAACAAATATTATGCGATTGCGTCGTACGTGTCATCACGCAACTCTCTCTCTCTCTCTCTCTTTCTCTTTCTCTCCTCTTTTCTCCTTCTTTGCTGCGTGCCTTCTTGCCCCGCTTGAGAAGAGGAACACTTTCCGAAATGAGATATATATACACGCAGTTACATAAACTCTTGACCATAATTTATATATTAACTCGAAACAAGCAAACACCGAATAAAAAGGATGGCGTTAATAACAGTTAGCGGTTAATTGAAAAATATAATTCACAATTATGGCAAACGACAAATTAATTCGACTCAATATATATTTCGAGTAATTAGAAAATATGGATCAATTATGATGTGTAATAATCACTTATTATTACCGTGAACGATGTTACAAACATATTATAATTAGTATATTTAAATTATGCGACGCGATATTATTGTATTGTATGTTATTTATTACACACAGTTGCTTTTCATGTATTTGTATACTATATCACTGATGTGTCAAGTTAAATTTTAAAATCGAGATTATTTCCTAGTGTTATATCTGAAATAATTTATATCGTTCAAAATAACCGACATACTTTTCAAGAATTGATAACTGTTTACTATAGGCAAACACATTTAATGGATTGTACCCATGTAGTAAATCATATACATCTCGGACATTCGTTTCATTGTTTCTTTTAAATTACACACGTACTTGGCATATTTAACGCCATTTAATTTATATTGCAATGATTAAGTTTACACATGTGCGAGAAGAGGTCAATTATGAAGCGCTCAATTTCTCTCTTTTAATGATCTCTTTTCTCAATGATTTTACC